>NW_025920396.1:0-128719 GCF_902686445.1 Sciurus carolinensis
AATCTTGAAACCAGTCCCACAAGAATTCCAGAAAGCAGGACTGTTCCATCCCAATTACCAAAAAGGAAAAAATAAAACCTGGAAAATTATACTACTAATAAGGATAAAATTAAGTGATAAATATCCCCCAACTTGGGATATTTTGTCCTCTATCAATCAGCATCATATCTGACAGACACAATGAGGGAAGATTTTTTTAGGAAAATTCTGAATGATATGAAAAATATGAGAGATTGAGATATTATCTGAATCTTTATAAAAATAGGCAAGATCATGGGACTGTGGGTGTAGCTCAGTAGGTAGAACATTTGCCTATCATGTACAAGGCCCTGGGTTTGATTCTCAGCACCACAAATTAGCAAAACAAGCTAATAACTTATTGTCTATGTTTCATTATATCTCACAGATATGACAATAGGCCAAGAAACAAGTGTATCATCCTAAGGAAAAAAATAAAATTTTATAGCCTGGAATTACCCTCCCAAATTGAAAATTAAGGCAAATAGGAGGAATCCCTCCCTCTCTACTATTTTATGGAAAAGTAAGAATAGTTGTCTAAATGACTTTCACTACATTTGTAAGTAAACTTGAGGGAAGTATATGGAGAGTAGGTATGTATTTGATAAATATAACAGAATGTTAAAAACTAGTAACACAACAAAATAATTAGGTATCTACTTACAAGATGTTCCTTTGCTGGCTTCTTCCATAGTTACCCTGATATAGGGTTTGCTAAAGTCAACTTCAATTTCATCAGAAAAAGGAACTGGCTGCCGTATAGCCTTAAGAGGAGAATTAAGGAAAAGAAAGTTAAATTCAATGGTACACACTGAAATACTAAAAAATGACAGCTTTAAAGAGCATTGGGTTCAGTCACAATGGCACATGTCTCCATTCCAATGACTCAGGATGCCTAAGACAGGAGGATCACAAGATCCAAGCCAGCCTAGGTAACTTAAAATAAAAAATAAAAAAGATACACAGGGCTGGGGATGTAGCTTAGTGGTAAAGTACTTTGGGTTCAATCCCTAGTACTGAAAAATGATTCAGTTATTCAATATGCTGTAACAAAAACTCCTCCTAAACTTTATAACATGAAGAAGGGTCAGGATATGCAATTTCAAATTGACAAATGAAAACTGGAACCTTTTACAAAGTGAGTAAATCATGGTATGAAAAATAAGCACCTTGTTGGTGATTTCAGGGTAAAACTGAGTGATCAAATTGGAAATCTAAACACAATCCCAACTATCTGGATCTCAAATGATGGTTCCTGCTCCTCTGCAGAAAGACAGAACAGGCAACCCTGTACCATGTGACAAAACTGCCAAGTTCCTGAATGTGTTTTCATACTACTTCAACCAGACACCTGGGAAGGCAAACAGCTCCTGGGGCCTGTATTTAGTATAATTATTCACTGTATGATGCTTTATATTTAATTTTATTTTAATGTTCATAACAGCCTGTAAGGCAAGTAATACTACAGTAAAATTCTCAATTTAAAGATGAGGGAAACAAAGTTCAGAAATTTGTATGAATTGCATGCAGTTATTTAGAGGCAAAGCTGAATTAAGAATGCAAGTATAGCTGGGCATGGTGGCGCATGCCTGTAAGCCCAGTGGCTCAGGACACTAAAGCAGGATGACTGGAGGTTTGAAGCCAACCTCAGCAACTCAGCAAGGCTGTAAGCAACCTACTGAGACCCTATCTCAAAATAAAAAGGGCTAGGGATATTGCTCAGTGGTTAAGCACCTCTGAATTCAATCCCTAGAACCAAAAAAAAAAAAAATGCAAGTAAGTATGCTCGTTTCTCTGTACATTACTTTGTTTGAGAGTTCCTGCCAAACTTATTCCTAAGATTTTATTCCATTTGATGCTATAGTGAATGGAATTACTTATTTTATTTTAGACTGTTTCTTGCTAATATACAGAAGTATAGTTGATTTGTTCCTAATTGTGTAATTGTAATTGATTTGTCTATTTCTGTGTCCTGTGATGCTGCTAACCTCAATTATTTGTTTGATTTCTCCACTCCAAGTCTGGTCTATTTCCAAAGGGGAAAAAGTCAATTATTAGTTTTAGTATAGATTCCTTAAGATTTTCTATGAGATCATGTTGTCTGTAAATAAAGACAGTTTTACTTACTCCTTTCCAATCTGAATGTTTTCTTTCTTTCATTTTTTTCTTTTTGCAGTTCTGGGGATCAAACACAGGGCCTCACACATGCTAGACAAAGGCCGTAGAGTCACATTTCCAGCCCTGTTTTCTTTCTTTTTATTAGCTTCCATTGCAGTTAGAATTAGTACAACACTGAGCAGAAGTGGAAAGGGCAAATATTCTTGCCTCATTCCAAGAATGGGGCCAGAAGCAATACTTCAATATTAAGTATGATACTAGTTATAAGTGTTTTTATAGATTTTCTTTAGGATGAGGAACCTCCCTTCTTTGTGCAGTTTCCTGAGAGTTTTTATAATGAACAAGTGCTAGATTTTGTCAATTATCTTCTCTTCACCTGTTGAGGGCCATCTTGGACAAGAAGGCTCCTGGCAGTGAGCCAAAGGGCACTGGCTACCAAAATAAGGAAGTACCCAAAAAGGTTGCTTGCTTACTAGTTCCTTGGAAACTTATGACATGTTAACGCCAGGTTCTAGGATTGGCTATCTAGTATCATGCCGCACGTGGACAGCTCATGATTTATATAGTGCTATGCTGACATTCCTCTGCATGCTCTCCTGTGTGAGAGAAATCTTTGCTATAATTGACTGATAACCTAGGAGCCTGGGGGAGGAGAGAGGGAGAGGGAAGAAGAAGTAAGACAGTAAGAGTACAAAGGAGGCAGAAAAACAGAGAACATGCAATAAATCTCGTCAACTAAAGATTGGTGATGTCTGCTTTCTCTGTGCCAGTTCCGCTGGACAAAACAAGTGGTGGCCCATACAGGGAAATTCTTTCTCCTTCTGTGTCCTCCCAGGTAAGTAACTTAAGGTAAGCTATAGGAAAACTAAGTAACTTGAGGTAAGCTATAGGAAAACTGTAGGATAACCCCGGTAAAGGGAGGCCACATAACCCCGGTAAAGGGAGGCTACATAACCCCAGTAAAGGGAGGTCTCATAACTCCAGGATGGGATCACAAGTGTCAAGAAATCAAATGATAGGAATCATACAAGATGTACTTAAGGCTAATGGAACTGCCATAAAATAATCTACTGTAACAGCATATATAACCACACTGGCCAAGGTTAGTCCTTGGTTTTTGGAAGAGGGAATCCTAAATATTCCACAATGGGAACATCATAAAGAGGATCTTATCAAAGCAGAAAAGCAATCCCCATTACCTAGAGGTACTTTTCCCATGTGGCAGCTCATTAAGGAGTGTCTAACATCTGAGAAAGGCAGAGTAAAAACTTTAGTAGAAGAAGGAAATATGTGTCTGGAAGAGATAAACGAACAACTAAGTGTAACTTCTCATAAAGAGGAAGAAGAGGAGGAGGGGCTTACTGGGGAGGAATTAGAAAGAGCATCAAGGACATGGTCGCCCCCATCAGTTATATCGGGAAGGAATACCAATCCCTTCCTAGAGGCAGCAACTCCCCCCCAAGCAGCCTGCCCCCTGTATCCCCCAAAGTACCCTTGGGAGGAGTTAGCTCATGCTATAAATCAGATGGGTTTTTCACTGTGGGGAGAAGAAACCCCCCTTAAGGAAACCTCAGAAGTCCCACAATTCTTCCCTGTGCTAGAGGATCAAAATACACAAAGATTCCACCAACCTCTGGATTTCAAAACAGTAAAAAGTTTTAAGGAAGCAATGGCTACGTACCATCCTCAAGCTCCATTTACTATTTTTTTTAATTTTATTTATTTATTTATTTTTATTATTGTACACAAATGGGATACATGTTGTTTCTCTGTTTGTACATGGCGTAAAGGCATACCATTTGTGTAATCATAAATTTACATAGGGTAATGTTTGATTCATTCTGTTATTTTTTCCCTTCCCCCCACCTCTCCCACCCCTCTTTTCCCTCTATGCAGTCCTTCCTTCCTCCATTCTTGCCCCCCTCCCTAAACCTAACTCTAACCCTAACACTAACTCTTCCCACCCCCCATTATGTGTCCTCATCCACTTATTAGCGATATCATTCTTCCTTTGGTTTTTTGAGATTGGCTTATCTCACTTAGCATGATATTCTCCAGTTTCATCCATTTGCCTGCAAATGCCATAATTTTATCAATCTTTATGGCTGAGTAATATTCCATTGTATATATATACCACATTTTCTTTATCCATTCATCAATTGAAGGACATCTAGGTTGGTTCCACAATCTGGCTATTGTGAACTGAGAAGCTATGAACATTGATGTGGCTGTATCTCTGTAATATGCTGATTTTAAGTCCTTTGGGTATAGGCCAAGGAGTGGGATAGCTGGGTCAAATGGTGGTTCCATTCCAAGTTTTCTAAGGATTCTCCATACTGCTTTCCAGAGTGGCTGCACTAATTTGCAGCCCCACCAGCAATGTATGAGTGTACCTTTCTCCCCAAATCCTCGCCAACACCTGTTGTTGCTTGTATTCTTGATCATCGCCATTGTAATTGGGGTGAGATGGAATCTTAGGGTGGTTTTGATTTGCATTTCTCTTATTACTAGAGATGTTGAACATTTTTTCCATATGTTTGTTGATTGCTTGTAGATCTTCTTCTGTGAAGTGTCTATTCATTTCCTTAACCCATTTGTCGATTGGGTTATTTGCATTCTTGGTGTAGAGTTTTTTGAGTTCTTTATAGATTCTGGAGATTAGTGCTCTATCTGAAGTATGAGTGGCAAAGATTTTCTCCCACTCTGTAGGCTCTTTCTTCGCATTGCTGATAGTTTCTTTTGCTGAGAGAAAGCTTTTTAGTTTGAATCTATCCCAGTTATTAATTCTTGCTTTTATTTCTTGTGCTATGGGAGTCCTGTTGAGGAAGTCTGGTCCTAAGCCGACATGTTGAAGCTCTGAACCTACGTTTTCTTTTATAAGATGCAAGGTCTCTGGTCTGATTCCGAGATCCTTAATCCATTTTGAGTTTAGTTTCGTGCATGGTGAGAGATATGGGTTTAGTTTCATTCTGTTGCATATGGATTTCCAATTCTCCCAGCACCATTTGTTGAAGAGGCTATCTTTTCTCCATTGCATATTTTTGGCCCCTTTGTCTAGTATGAGAAAATTGTATTTATTTGGGTTTGTGTCCGTATCCTCTATTCTGTACCATTGATCCACCTTTCTATTTTGGTACCAATACCATGCCCTTTTTGTTACTATTGCTTTGTAATAGAGTTGAAGATCTGGTAATGCGATACCCCCTGCTTCACTCTTTCTGCTAAGGATTGCTTTAGCTATTCTGGGTTTTTTATTCTTCCAGATGAATTTCATAATTTCTTGCTCTGTTTCTGTAAGGTACATCATTGGGATTTTAATTGGAATTGCATTGAATCTGTATAGCACTTTTGGTAGTATGGCCATCTTGACAATATTAATTCTTCCTATCCAAGAACATGGGAGATCTTTCCATCTTCTAAGGTTTTCTTTAATTTCTTTCTTTAGTGTTCTGTAGTTCTCACTGTAGAGGTCTTTCACCTCTTTTGTGAGATTGATTCCCAAGTATTTTATTTTTTTCAAAGGTATTGTGAATGGGGTAGATTTCCTAATTTCTCTTTCTGAAGATTCATCGCTCATGTATAGAAATGCCTTAGATTTATGTGCATTGATCTTATATCCCGCTACTTTACTGAATTCACTTATGAGATCTAAAAGTTTTTTGGTGGAATTTCCTGGTTCCTCTAAGTATACAATCATACCATCAGCAAATAGGGATAGTTTGAGTTCTTCTTTTCCTATTCGTATCCCTTTAATTTCTTTGGTCTGTCTAATTGCTCTGGCTAGAGTTTCAAGGATGATATTGAATAGAAGTGGTGAAAGAGGGCATCCCTGCCTTGTTCCAGTTTTTAGAAGGAATGCTTTCAGTTTGTCACCATTTAGAATGATATTAGCCATGGGCTTAGCGTAGATGACCTTTACAATGTTAAGGAATGTTTCCACTCTCCCTATTTTTTCTAGTGCTTTGAGCATGAAGGGGTGCTGTATTTTATCAAATGCTTTTTCTGCATCTACCGAAATAATCATGTGATTCTTGACTTTAAGTCTATTGATATGGTGAATGACATTTATTGATTTCCTGATGTTGAACCAACCTTGCATCCCTGGGATGAAACCCACTTGATCATGGTGCACTGTCTTTTTAATATGTTTCTGTATGCGATTTGCTAAAATTTTGTTTAGAATTTTTGCATCGATGTTCATTAAGGATATTGGTCTGAAATTTTCTTTCCTTGATGTGTCTCTGTCTGGTTTAGGTATCAGGGTAATATTGGCTTCATAGAATGAGTTTGAGAGGGTTCCCTCCTCTTCTATTTTATGGAATACTTTGAGAAGTATTGGAATGAGCTCTTCTTTAAAAGTTTTGTAGAACTCGGCTGAGAACCCATCAGGTCCTGGACTTTTCTTTGTTGGTAGGCTTTTGTTGACTTCTTCTATTTCATTACTTGAAATTGGTCTATTTAAATTGTGTATGTCCTCCTCGTTCAGTTTAGGCAATTCATATGTCTCTAGAAACCTGTTGATGTCTTCGAAATTTTCTATTTTGTTGGAGTATAGATTTTCAAAATAGCTTCTAATTATGTTTTGTATTTCAGTCGTGTCTGTTGTGATATTTCCTTGTTCATTCTGAATTTTAGTGATTTGGGTTTTCTCTTGTCTTCTCTTTGTTAGTGTGGCTAAAGGTTTATCAATTTTGTTTATTTTTTCGAAGAACCAACTATTTATTTTGAAAAATTTTTGTATTGTTTCTTTTGTTTCAATTTCGTTGATTTCAATTCTGAGTTTAACTATTTCCTGCCTTCTACTACTTTTGGTGTTGGTCTGTTCTTCTTTATCTAGGGCTTTGAGCTGTAGTGTTAGGTCGTTTATTTTTTGAGTTTTACTTCTTTTATTAAATGCGCTCCATGAAATAAATCTTCCTCTAAGTACTGCTTTCATAGTGTCCCAGAGATTTTGATATGATGTTTCTTTGTTCTCGTTTACCTCTAAGAATTTTTTAATTTCCTTCCTAATATCTTCTGTTATCCATTCATCATATAATAGCATATTGTTTAATCTCCAGGTGTTGGAGTAGTTTCTGTTTTTTCCTCTTTCATTAATTTGTAACTTCAATCCATTATGATCTGATAGAATACAGGGTAGTGTCTCTATCTTCTTGTGTTTGCTGACATTAGCTTTGTGGCATAATATATGGTCTATTTTAGAGAAGGATCCATGTGCTGCTTAGAAGAAAGTGTATTTGCTCTTGGTTGGATGGTATATTTTATAAATGTCTGTTAAATCTAAATGATTGATTGTGTTATTGAGATCTATGGTTTCTTTGTTCAATTTTTGTTTGGAAGATCTTTCCAGTGGTGAAAGAGGCGTGTTAAAATCACCAAGTATTATTGTGTTATGGTCTATTTGGTTTGTGAAATTGAGAAGGATTTGTTTAACATACATGGATGAGCCACTGTTTGGGGCATAGATATTTATGATTGTTATATCTTGCTGATTTATGCTTCCCTTAAGCAGTATGAAATGTCCTTCCTTATCCCTTCTGACTAACATTGGCTTGAAGTCCACATTATCTGAAATGAGGATGGATACTCCAGTTTTTTTGCTGAGTCATTGTGCATAGTATGTTTTTCCTCATCCTTTCACCTTTAGTCTATGGGTATCTCTTTCTATGAGGTGAGTCTCTTGCAGGCAACATATTGTTGGATCTTTCTTTTTAATCCAATCTGCCAGTCTATGTCTTTTGATTGATGAATTCAGGCCATTAACATTCAGGGTTATTATTGAGATATGATTTGTATTCCCGGTCATTTGGTTCATATTTAAAATTTTATTTATTTATTTATTTATTTTTTGATACATCTTGGTTCCTCCTTTATTTGACAGTTCTTTTAGGATAATTCCTCCCTTTGCTGATTTGCTTCTTTGTTTTTTATGTCTTCCTCATGAAATATTTTGCTGAGAATGTTCTGTAATGCTGGCTTTCTTTTTGTAAATTCTTTTAGCTTTTGTTTATCATGGAAAGATTTTATTTCATCGTCAAATTTGAAGGTAAGTTTTGCTGGGTATAAGATTCTTGGTTGGCATCCATTTTCTTTCAGAGCTTGAAAAATGTTGTTCCAGGCCCTTCAAGCTTTTAGCGTCTGGATTGAAAAATCTGCTGATATCCGTATTGGTTTCCCCCTGAATGTAATTTGGTTCTTTTCTCTCACAGCCTTTAAAATTCTGTCTTTATTTTGTATGTTCAGTATTTTCGTTATAATGTGCCTTGGTGTGGGTCTGTTGTAATTTTGTGTATTTGGAGTCCTATAAGCCTCTTGGACTTGATTTTCCATTTCATTCTTCAGATTTGGGAAATTTTCTGATATTATTTCTTCAAATAGATTGTTCATTCCTTTGGTTTGTTTCTCTAAACCTTCCTCAATCCCAATAATTCTCAAATTTGGCCTTTTCATGATATCCCATAGTTCTTGGAGATTCTGTTCATGATTTCTTACCATCTTCTCTGTTTGTTCAACTTTGTTTTCGAGGTTAAATATTTTGTCTTCAGTATCTGGAATTCTGTCTTCCAGGTGTTCTATCCTATTGGTTATGCTTTCTATGGAGTTCTTAATTTGGTTTATTGTTTCCTTCATTTCAAGGATTTCTGTTTGGTTTTTTTTCAATATCTCTAACTCTTTATTGAAATGATCTTTTGCTTCCTGAATTTGCTCTGTTAACTGTCGATTGGTGCGATCATTCAATGCCTGCATTTGCTCTTTCATCTCATCATTCAATGCCTGCATTTGCTCTTTCATCTCATCGTTTGCTTCTCTGATCATTTTAATTATGTACATTCTGAACTCCCTTTCTGTCATTTCTTCTGCCATGCTGTCGTTGGATTCTATTGATGTAACATCTAGATTTGTTTGGGGCATTTTCTTCCCTTGTTTTCTCATATTGTTCATTAATCAGTGGGTCATTAAGATATTGCAGATTTCCTCTATCGACTTATAATGTCCCTGAAGATTGCTAGTTTATCCCCTCTTATCCTTCAGTAGCCTGAAGTCTTGGAGGAAGTTGATAATGCAGAGCTCCACGAAGAAGCTGCCTCTGTAGGGGTGGTGACCCTCAGGTGGCATATATTCCCTGCTAGTGGGCAGAGGTGTCTCCACTTGTTGACCAATGGTCATCCAACGGGTAACTAGACTGTGGGCTGAGGCAAGGCCTGTTTGTGCCTGTGTCTCTGGTTTTACCGTCCCTGTGAGAAAACCTCTCCCGGCAGGGAAGACTCACTCGGTGGGGACGTCTCGCTGGTCAGTTCCCCTCCTAGAGGTTCCCCTCAATCTACAACTACCGCCTGAGCTGGGTTGTCTTCCTCTGCAAGGTTCCCAGGGGCCCGGACCTACCTCCTGGGCCTGGAAGCCTCACCCTGTGTGGGCGGGTCTCCTTAGGCTGCCTCTCCTAGAGAATCCACCCGCATTCCTGGAAACTTCACTCCATCCCTAGGCGTGTCTCTGTGCAGCTCTTCCAGCAAGAAGCCACCTAGCTCCTGGGACCCTGCTCTGCACCAATCGCCTGGCTATGCGACCCCTCCTCTGACTTGCCACCTGGAGCCCCGTACAATAGCTCCGATACCCAGAGACCCACCACACACCTCTTCCTCTGGACAGCGGTCCAGTTTCTGACGCAGTCACTAGGAGTCCCAGCAACTCACTTCGCGTCTCCTCCCACCAACCGCCCGTAGCCCTAGGCAGTCACTCCAAGCCCAAGTGACCCGCCCTGTTTCTCCTCCTCCTCCTTGGGGTAGCCCCCTGGGTGTTCAGGAGCGGTGGCTCCGAGACCAAGTGACCTACTGTGCTCTTCCTCCAGGCAGGCACCGGTGTTTTGGAGCGGTCACTTTGAGTGCAATCAACTCACCACTCGCCTCCTCCTCTGGCAACCGCCTGTGGCTCTGATGCAGTCACTCCTAGACCAAGCGGCCCGCCGTGCTTCTCCTCTTCCTACGAGCAACCCCCCGGTGTTTGGTAGCGGTCGTTCTGCGTCCAAACAGCTCGCCACGCAGCTCCTCCTCAGGCAGCCGCCCGGAGCCCCAGTGGTTGCTCCGAGACCAAGCGCTGTGCTAAGCTGCCTCCTCTACGATGATCCCAGTTGTCTGTGTTTACCGCTCCAGCGGGGGAAGGGGCATCTCACCGAGCAACTCTACTTCACAAAGTTCCCTGCTTTCTGGGGCTACTGCCCCATCCGGGACACCACCCCAACGGGAGAGACTCACCCGGCGGCCTTTAGTTGGTCCCAAGTCTCTCACTATCTCCTCTTTTGAATCCTGTGTTCTGGAGCAACATGAAATGCAGACGCCCTCTAGGCCGCCATCTTGAAAACCTCCATTTACTATTAATATGTTGGAATCAGTAGCGGGGTTAAATCTAGTGCCGAAAGATTGGAAAAGGCTATGTAAAGCTGTACTATCAGGAGGGCAGTACCTAGTGTGGAAAACTGCATGGCAGGAAGCCTCATTAGAAACGGCACACTGTAACGCTGCCACAGGCTTTCCCCCCCAAAATGTAGAAATGCTAACAGGAGAAGGAAACTATGAAGGTATTCAACAGCAGGTTATTTACAATCCTGGAGTGTATGCACAGATTGCTGCTGCTTCCATTAAAGCTTGAAAATTAATTCAATGGACAGGAGATTTACATGGACAGTTGTCCAAGGTAATTTAGGGAAGTAACAAACCATTTGCAGATTTTTTTGATAGATTAATCCAAACTGCTGCTAGAGTATTTGGGGATTCAGAACAAGCAATGCCCTTAATGAAATAATTAGCTTATAAACAAGCAAATAAATGGTATAAAGAAGCTATAAGACCATGAAAAAATAAAGATTTAAGTACCTATATAAAGGTCTGCAGGGATATCAATGATGCAGTCATAACAGGGCAAGTAATAGTGCTGCTCTTCATGGGCCAAATCAGGGGACATTAGGAGCTAAAGGAAAAACATGCTTTAAGTTTGGGCAAGAAGGGCACTTCAGAAAAGACTGCCCTGAAAGACCCACAGGA
Source organism: Sciurus carolinensis (assembly GCF_902686445.1). NCBI lineage: Eukaryota > Metazoa > Chordata > Mammalia > Rodentia > Sciuridae > Sciurus > Sciurus carolinensis. Next base: position 11,172 of record NW_025920396.1, read on the forward strand.
CTAAAGCCCAGGGAATGGTAAATAGTCCCACTATGTGTCAAATATATGTTGGCAAGGCTATATCACAGATTAAACAGAATTATAAAGAACTTTATTGTCTCCATTATATGGATGATATTCTTTTGGCTCATAGGGAACAGGAGACTTTATTAGGAGTATTTGACAATATTATTAAAACCCTACAAAAATGGGGATTACATGTGGCCCCAGAAAAGGTGCAAACCCGCTGCCCTATTACCTTTCTAGGGCATCAAATATTAGATACCTGTGTTAGGCCACAAAAGATTCAATTAGTCACAGAAAAGCTTAAGACTCTAAATGATTTCCAAAAATTATTAGGTTATATAAATTGGATAAGGCCAAATTTGGGAATCACCACTGGTCATCTTAAACTTATGTTTGATATTCTCCAAGGAGATTCAGACCCTACATCCACCAGAAATTTAACTCCTGAAGGTAGAAAAGCCTTGAGGTTAGAACAAGCTTTAGAAAATGTCATAGTGATAGAGTTGATCTATCCTTGCCTTTTAGTCTCATAGTATTAGATTCTGAATATACTCCTACAGGTCTTTTGTGGCAAACTGGACTCCTGATATAGATCAATTTGCCAGTGTCCCCCAAAAATGTTGTTTCCCCATATCCTGTGATGGTGACAAATCTAGTTGCATTAGGACTTAAGGCAGCCCTTCAAGTTTTTGGAGTTCATCCTCAGACAGTTATTGTCCTGTATACGGCAAAACAGATTGAAATACTAGTTAACAGTAATGAAGATTGGGCAATTGTCTATTGTTCCATCATGGCCACATTTGATAATCACTTGCCAAGTTCACCTATTGTCATCTTCTTCAAAAGACATCCTGTTATTTTCCCTCAGGTTGTTAAGGTTCAACCTGTCCCAGCAGCAAAAACAATCTTTACAGATGGCTCCTCCTCTGGTACAGCTACAGTAGTTTCTGATAAAGTACAGACTATTATTACTTCTCAAAGGTCTGCTCAAAAAACTGAACTAGAAGCAATAATAACTGCCTTACAAACATTTCCTGAGAAACCTTTAAATATTTATACTGACAATCTCTATATTTCCCAGCTTGTGCCATGGCTTGAGACAGCTGGACCCATTAGTCCTCAATCTACCTTACAACAATGCTTTTATCAAATACAAACTCTTCTGTGGGCTTGCAAAGAACCTTTATATATAGGCCATATCAGAGCACATTCAGGCTTACCTGGGCCTTTAGCTCAAGGAAATTCTACTGCAGACTCAGCTACTCCAGATCCTCATGTGTTTAATGTTGTACAAGAAGCAATTAATTTCCATAAAGATTTTCATGTCAATGATACTACTCTCAAAATAAAATATAACATTACAAAAGAACATGCCAGAAATATAGTAAAACAGTGTCCTGCCTGTGTGCCTCATTTATCTCTTCCTCATTTTGGAGTCAATCTTAGAGGACTCTTTCCAAATCATCTATGGCAGATGGATGTCACCCATATCCCTGAATTTGGTACTTTAAGATTTGTACATGTAACTGTAGATACCTACACAGGATATATATTTGCTATGGCCCATACAGAAAAAAAAAAAAAAAAAGATGTAGTCAGTCATTGTCTTCCAGCCTTTGCTACTATGGGAAAGCCAAAATCAGTTAAAACAGATAATGGGCCTGTATATACTTCTTCATTTCAATAGTTTTGCTCAAAGTTCAATATCTATTATTCTACAGGATTGCCCTACAATCCACAAGGACAAGCTATTGTGGAAAGGGCTAATCAAACTTTAAAAGTCTGCTTAACTAAACAAAAAGGGGGAATTGGGCATTAGCCCCCCCCAAAAAAAACAGACTTAGCCTTGCTTTATTCATCCTCAATTTTTTAACTTTGGATGCTATGGGCCGTACTGCAGCTGATAGACATTTTAGTGGAAAGTCTGGTGGTCATCCACAAACAATGTGGAAACACATCTTGACTGGGTCCTGGAAAGGACCTGACCCAGTATTAATTTGGGGGAGAGGATCTGTTTGTGTTTTTCCTCAGGACCAACAACAACCTATCTGAGTCCTGGAGCGCTTGGTAAGAACTATCCATAAGAAAGAAAATGGCACCAAAACACAAAATGATGGTGATGGTGGTAAACCTGCTGTTGTTAGCTCTTCCTAAAAGTTTTGGGGATATATCACTCATGGCACACAAGTTTTCCCTCAATTATTTCCTAGTACAGAACTTCTAGGTATCCCTTACCTACCAGCTGGTTCCACTGTAAGCAACTTATTACTAGTCTAAACTTCAAGTTAAGAGGTAATCTTTGCTTCCTCTGGTTAGCCACCTCAGAAACTGCCATGATACAGGGAGGTAATCTCTCTCTCATTCAATAAAGGTGCAGTCAAAAGCAAACCTATATAGAGGGAAGTAATACACCTGTTTATAGTTATACAGGGTGTGAGGCCAATTTCACTTCCTTTAATCAATCTTTCCCCCCTATACCCATATGTGTCACATCTCCGTTTATGTTCATTCTAACAGTTCTAAGTTTAATATTAACATTACTAATAACAATGATAATGATACTGAGGTCCTTAACTGTGCTAACCAAGAGTGTTATGTGTCAAGTTGTTGGGATGCTTCATTATTTCCTCTGGCTGTGATTGCCAGGATTCCAAAATTCATTCCAGTCCAAGTGACCTTAAATCATAGTGATTGGAATTTTCTACCCATGAGAGCAAAAAGAGATTTTGGTGTCTCAGCCATTATAGCCATCACTGTTGCTATGGCAGCTGCTGTGGCTGCTGCCACTGCTGCTGAACTTGCCCAAGGAACTGCTATTCCTACTGCTCACGCACTCAACAATCTGTCATGAGCCATTGCCGAAGCATTGACAGGCCAGGAAAACATCAATGCACTTCTCACCACGGGAATCCTGATCCTAAACCAAAGAGTGGACTTACTATAAGAACAAGTGGACATGTTGAATGTTACCCCACAGACAGGCTGTCTAGGGCATACCCAAGCACTATGCACTACCCCAATACCCTATTCTAATATTACTGCTGCTGCAAATCTGTCCAAACAGCTTGGTAGCATGCTTAATGGGATATGGACTAAAGAGTTTACTAATTTGACTACCCTATTAAGAAATTCTATATTTGTGGTAAACAGTACTCAGGTCAAGGTCCCGGGTATACCAGAAGCCATTAGTTTCTTACAGTCAGCATTACAATTTGGTAAACAATGGATGGGAAGTTTTGCTATGATGGGATTGTTGTTCTTGCTGTTATTATTGCTGCTCAGATATCTGTTGTCTCTAAGAAGTCATCAAAGATGGCAAGCCTTAGTGTTATGGCAAGCCCTTATGGCTATGGACCAAGGCTCTGATCTGCAGATTTGGCTCTCCCAATTACAGGACTTTTAGTCAAAGATGGGTAAGCACTGGGTGGACTTTATACCAACCTAAGACAGGGATCAAAGCATGCCAACAGCTCTTTGACTCCCAGCGAGTGGGAAGGATAAAGTCTGACTCTGGCACCTAAGACAGACATGGTCACTGTCCTTTTTTTTTTATAATAAAAAGGGGGAGCTGTCTTGGACAGGATGACACCTGGCAGTGAGCCAAAGGGCACTGGCTACCAAAATAAGGAAGCACCCAAAAAGGCTGCTTGCTTACTAGTTCCTTGGAGACTTATGACGTGTTAACACCAGGCTCAAAGATGTGCATTGATGTTTTCCAGGCCTGTCAATGCTTTGGCTTCACGCGTGGACAGCTCATGATTTATATAGTCTTTTGCTGGCATTCCTCTGCATGCTCTCCTGCATGAGAGAAAGCTTTGTTATAATTGGCTGATAAACTAGGAGCCTGGGGGAGGAGAGAGGGAGAAGGAAGAAGAAGGGAGATAGTGGCAGAACAAAGGAGGCAGAAAAACAGGGAAGACACAATAAATCTCGTCAACTAAAGATTGGTGGTGTCTCCTTTCTCCACGCCGGTTCGGCTGGATGGAACAGTTCTGTATTTCTCATTGTAGAGGTCTTTCACCTCTTTTGTGAGATTGATTCCCAAGTATTTTATTTTTTCAAAGCTATTGTGAATGGGGTAGTTTTCTTAACTTCTCTTTCTGAAGATTCATCACTTATGTATAAAAATGCATTGGATTTATGAGCATTGATCTTATATCCTGCTACTTTACTGAATTCACTTATGAGTTCTAAAATTTTTCTGGTGGAATTTCCTGGTTTCTGGGAAATTTCATATACACATATGGATGATTGAAGTTAAGAATTTCTCTGCATGTATATTCATTATCATGTTTCTCCTTTATATGTTGAACTTATTAACATTCAATTATTCAAAAAAGTTTCCATTTCCAGTGTAGATCCTGTGAGTGTATGAATGTATAGTTATGTGTGCTTTTTTATCTTTTTTTCTTTCTGTACTGGGGATTGAACCCAGGCCAGGGCCTCATGCCAAGCAGGCAGGCACTCTACCTGAGCTGTATCCCAACTCTGCTATGCATGGTTTTTACCTCCTCAAGTTCAGTTATAATAGCTGCTTTAAAGTGTTTGGAATAATTTTAGTGTGTGATTGGTATTAAATATCTTTTCTTTAAAAGAAAATAAATCTTTAATTTTATACATTTCATGCCTAACTCTATTGATATAATAGTTCCCAATTGCATTACTGACATTGTGAATGCTGTCTTGTAGAAACTCCTGTAGGATTTTCTCATTGTTCTGAAGAATGTTGATGCTTGCTATAGAACTTAATAGACTGCATCCTTTCACACCTGGGGAGATGAGCTGAGTTCTCATTTCAGTTCCTTATGCCTTAGTTATACATGACTTCTGTTTTCCCTACACATGAGTGGGTTAGAAATATGGATACCTGGGCTGAGATCAAAACACATTTGGGTTTTATTTTTCCCACTTTCTTTTTCTCTTCTGAGGTTGCCGCATAACTTTCTGGTGGACCTGGTTACTTTGATGCCTTGTCTTTTGAGGTATGATTCCCTTTTGCTGCTACCACAGTGGCTATGTCTGCCCTGAGGGAAAAGCTGCAACAATCAGGGAACTCACATCATAACAATGACTTTCTCCAAATTTAGATTCTGAAATTTGCCTTTTTCAAACAAACAAATTCTGGGCTTGGCGCATATAGTTCAGTGGTAGAATGCTTGCCTAGGATGTATGAGGTCATGGGTTTGAGCCTTAGCACTATGACAAACAAATTTTAAAAATGAAAATAAACACAAAACACCAAAAATAGATCCATTAATAAACCAGATCACAAATTCCTTAGGTAGTTGGTTTTGTTGTTTGTAGTTGGTTCATAGATTATAGCTGTTATTTGCATAAAGATCAGTGAGATAGGTACGTGCTCTTCCATTCTAGAAGTGAACATCTTTATCTGAGCTGTAGTAGAATTACTTACTCTATAATATACATACAGCAAAGTGAATGAAGAAAACATGTAATGCTGAAAAGTTGTCCAAATAAGCTCAGTCTTAGTTGTCTTTTATTGTGGCAAATACCTGAGATTATCATCTTATAAAGAGAAAAGATGTATTTTGGGTCACAGTTTCAGAAGTTTCAGATCCTAGTTGCTTTGGGGCCTGTGCATCACAGCAGGGAGTGTGGTGGAACAGAACTTCTAACCCATTATGGACAGGAAGTGACAAAGAGAGCCAGGCCTATGGTCACCAGATCCCCTTGTGGTGAACACTGCCATAGATCTAGCTTTCTCCCACCAGGGCCCTCCTCCTAAAGATTCCATGACCTCACAATAACCACAGAATGGGGTCCATGCCTTCAACAAATGGTCCTCTGGGGGACATTTCAGATCCAAATTGAATATATGAGTTAGAAGATCCAGAGATGTGACTGTCCTCCCCCAGTCATTAACCCTGCAAAAGAATGCAGGGTCTTGACTTCTTACACCTAAGTTGGGTTTGACTGGTAGAGGATTTCATGTCAATGAACTTATACCACATGTAGTATTTTGTGTGGTGGGTCAGTTTGAAAGTATACTTTTAACCCCTTTTACATGGATCTTCCTTGATGTTTCCTCTCTAATGACCTGCATGATTTTGAGGTTTTGTCCCTGTGTAGGCTCACCATTCTGTTCTACTGCTTCCTGCCAGTCACACTGCTGCTGGGAATCAAGATGAGAGTTATGTGCCCCATAAAGACTGTTCAGTCAGTGATGGGTCACATGTGTAATGGTGTCCTTATAGAGTGGAGCTAACAAATTCCTGTTATCCAGTGACATCATAGCTGTCATACAGTCATAGCACAATACATTAATCACATTCATGGTGATGCTGCTGCAAACACAGCTACTGTGCTTCCAATTGTGCAAAAGTGCAGCACATGAAATTCTGTGTAGTACCTAACACACAATAATGATAATGAATAACTATGTTACTGGTTTATGCATTTGTTACACTACAATTATCATTATTTAGGAATGTACTCTTTCTACTTATAAAAAACTCTACTATACAATGATATAACAGGCTCATAGAACTCAGGTTTAACATAATTTGGTTGGTTTCCCTTTCCCTCCTTCCCTTTTCCTAATCTCAATATTCTCCTTCACTTGTCTCCTTTCTATTTTCATGAGATTCCCCCTTTTTGTTTTCTTTCTTTCTTTCTTTCTTTCTTTTTTCTCTTTCTTTCTTTTCTTTCAACTTCCTCATATATGAAAAAAAAGTGCCATATCTTTAACAATCATCAAAATGCAAGTCAGACAACATTGAGATTACATCTCATACCAGTTAAAATGACAATCATCAAGAATACAAATAATAATCAATGCTGGAGAGGATGCAGGGGAAAAGGTGCACTTCACCACATTTTGTGGGATTGTAAATTAGTACAACCACCATGGAAATCAAAGTCATTATGGAGGTTCCTCCAATGGCTACAAATGGATCCACCACAGGATTCAACTATACTCTCCCTGGTATCTATCCAAACGAACTAAAGTCAAAATCAGTTTCCTCAGAATATATCCTATCATTAAGTAGAACATGCCCTTTACATTTCTAGAAAGGATGTGCTTAGGTCAAACTATCAACAGATATAGAAAATTTAACCAAGAGTTTCTAAGCTTTATAGGTAATAACAGGAAAGTCTCAGTATTGTGGAGTGCTTCATAAACTTGTGATATTCCTCCTTTAACATTATTCCCCCTCACTTGCTCCCTTTCCACAATGCCATCAGGCTTTCCCCTTCTGACCTTTTCCCTTTCAGCTCTTCCCTGAGTGCTCTCTCCTCTTGTTTCTGAATGCTACTTTTACGTTTCATATACTAACCCATTTCTTTAAAATTTTTGATGGAAAATTCAACATACACTAAAAAAGAGAAAGTATTATAATTAACTCCATATAAATGGAATTTCATCTTTCATCTTCCACATTTTCTATTCATGGTAGGTCTTGGTTATTATATAGCCGCCTTCACTTTCTTGTTCGGATCAATTTATTTGGAGTAACTCCGAATGTCATTTCACTAATAAAAAGTTCAGTAATGCTCTAAAGATTTTATTTTGAAAAAGTAATAGTATTGTGACACCATAAGAGTCAAACATCCCTTACTCAATATGAAAATTCCTGAATTTCTTAGTGTTATTTAAATTTCATCTTAATCAAGATTTAAATGTCTATGCATTGCAAATAATTAATGTTCTGATACATTTTTTACTTTTTGAGGAAGTTTGTATTTTTGTTTTATTTTTAACCTTTATATTATTATGATTCTATAATATTAATAATGTAGTATAATTTGTTGAAACTCATTCTCTTGCTTTGTGGCTATGACATATGGTTCCATACTCAAGTCAGTATTGGGATAACCTAACATCCTTGGCAGTTTCCTCCCTTTTCACCTCTCCACTTTCCTCTGCCTGTCTCTTCCAGTCCCTTCTTTAGATGGTTTGCTTTCCTGATAATGCCTTTCCACTAAGCATCTAGTCAGTGCCTCCTTCAAGTTCTATTAAAAGTTGCAACTTGTGTATCCTGCTACTTCTTGGATTTGTATTGTAATTTGAAAATTATACCCAGTAAATGCAAGAATGTTTCAACATACCTCTTCAACAGGTATTTCTTAAACTGGAGGATGAACAGCTAATGCCTGTTACCTGGAGTCCTAAGACAAATGCATTCCATCTTCATAAAGTTTCAGTTCATTTGTGATGTGCGATTTTTAGAAATGGCACATATATAATCATATCCTTATTGTTATATATCTATGAATATGTTATAGACTCTCATCTTTAATTCACATTATTAAACTTAATTCACATTATTAAACTAAAAGAAATTTTATGTTGTTTATTGACATGGTTGCATTCTTTTGTGACATAACTAGTGCTTTTATTGAAAAGTTTGTCTTAAATCCAATGGGTAACTCTAAAGGTAAGAATTTCTTCACTGGCAATATGCTAGCCTAAGAATTGTTGGCACACAGAGCATCATGGAGATCTTCTAACCTCCTGGGCCATATGTCTGTTTATTTTGTGTATTTATGTATATATAAATATATATATATATATATATATATATATATATATTTTTTTTTTTTTTTTTTTTGCGTACTGGGATCAAACTCAGGGCCTTGTGCTTACAAAGCAAGCACTCTACCGACTGAGCTATCTCCCCAGCCCCATAAATATATATTTTTAAAGGTGGTAAACCATATACAACAGAGCTGTCAAAAGTGTTTATATGACTATAATGTCAAACCTTCCAATTCCTAACAACACTTAACCACAGAATGCAAACTCTCTGCTGATATGCTCCCTTGTGACTACTTTATAACTTTATGAATACATAAAATTGATTTCTATTCATTAAAAATTAGTGAGACACTAGCTGGATAGAAGGCACATTATTCTTGGCTCTGACATTTAAGGAACTTAGTTTAAATTCAGGAAGTATTTTTACTTCCTCTGAAGCCCCATAATCTGTCAATAGTCTTCCACTATTGTTTTCTAGTGATACATGACTATATATCATTAGTTTTTATTTCTATATACCTCTTCTATTCTCCTGTCTTGAATTCTGACACATTTGTAAGAGTATGAGAAAGTTCAATTCTGGAGTCCAAAGTCAATTTTTCTGTATGAAATTCCTTAGTTTCCTCCAAAATGAACTATGCCACTCAGTCTCATGAGGCTTAAGTGCAAAACAGAAATGTGTTCATACTGTTTATTCTTGTTTTGACTCATAGTACATATTTGTTCTTGTTATTTTTATTATATTGGAAAATCATTAATGTTTCTTTCCTTCAACATCTTCCCCCAATTTTGAATTCCTTGGGAGAAGCGACAATTTCTTATCAACTCTTATAGTTATCTAACACAGGGTTGGTTAAGAGATATTCAGTAGATTTTACCAATCAAGTTATTTGATAAATAACTCCATTACTATTAACCACTGTTCTGTTCAACTTGGGTCATCATGTGATTATGATAATTTTCTTAGCGGGTCCTGCCTATTGCTCATACATGGATGAACTTGGAGGACATTAGATTAAGGTAAATAATACATTAAAATTTTGAATACATGGGTACAGTTTTACAAAGGGTGGTTAAAAGGGATGGGGATGGGTTGAGGTGGGATAGGGAAATGTAGATGAAAAGGGAACAAAGTTGCCGTTATTAGGACTATAGTTTATAATGTAATAATATATACTGGAAATTTAATAAAAGAATTGCTTTTAGATGTTCTTTCTACTAAAAAGACAACTAAGTGATATGATGGATACATTAATTTACTTGACTGTAGTAACCATTTCACTATATATATATATATATATATAACACAAACATCCTGTTGTACACTTCAAATAAATACAATGAAAAATTCTTAGCAATGGTTGCTGATGTCACAAAATGTTATCTAATTTTAAAAATTTAAATTGTATGTCTCTCTATATATATCTACATGTACATATATACATATGTGTATACATATATATACATATGTGTGTATATATATTTCTTTTTTTCTTTCTAATAATTAAGTCTTTGATTTCCTTCCTTTATTAAGGGCCTTTTTCCATGAAGAAGATCTCACCTTTTAGGATTGCTATGAATCTGGCAATAATGACATAGATTGATTTTTTTAAAAGACCTTTTAGATAAGAAAAATCCTTCATAGGAAATTATAATTGCAATTACGAAACAAGCAGTGAGACTAGGTTCACTCAGCAGTTGGGAGAGGGAATCAGAGGTTGTAAAACTATTAAAATGGTTGGAGGGGAAAATGCCTTTTGTGTTTTTATGAGAACTAAGGGGAAAACAGACCATTATCCCCTTCCTACAGCACAATGGTGGGTGAGTCTCAGGACAAGTGCTGGAAGCCAAGGATGCTACTCTTGTCTTCCTTTTGGAGAGCAGTGGCTTCTCCTTAGCTCCCCCTTTCCTATATTATATAGGTAGCTCCTGCTGGTTAATTCTAAGGACCAAGGACATTCTGAAGAATAAAGTTCCGCTTTTCTCTGTGGAAATGTAAGTGTAATCCACGTTCAACACATTCTCTAGAGTAGAAATGAATGTACTGTAAAACCAAAATATTTGAGCTTTGTAGAAAGTAATAACATATTTATGAGGAAAAATTTGGGCTCATGATTGACATAGATAATACTGAAAATACTTGTCTAGTCATCTCTGTAAACTAGACGTGAACACAAAAGAAGACTGGACATAAGTGTCATTACCAGAGGCTGCATTTGGTTTTCCACAAACAAGACCCTTTCCTTCCTTTCTGCTTAATGTCTTCCTGTTGAACCCAGGGTCCTGGGAGGTGCTCACTACTTGGGAAATACCTGATTGACACATTCATCACATTGTGATATTACTGGCTAAAAATGATGCCCATTTCCAGCAATTCTCTATATTAGTGTGGGGGCTGGAGAATGTGGCTGTGTTTTCCAAGGTGCATAATAGTTATAGAGTAGAGGGTAATTGAATATCATCAATTTCTATAATTTTTTTATTGGTTCTTTTTAGTCAAATTTAGAAAAATTTTAGTCAATTTTTTTTCTCTAAATTTTCAGGAATTTATCCACGTATCACTATCACCAACACCACATCCTTAGGGCAAACAACATCAGGCTGTGCTGCTGTCCAATCTCTTTCCGCCTATGTCTCCTCTGCATATCCACATCTGCTAACATGAGTTTCCCAATATAAAAACCTCATCATCTAACTTTTACGCTTAAAGCAACCTTTTAAAATAGTCTCATTTTTAAAAAACAAAATGAAATTGGGTTTTTCAGGTTATAAAGTTAACATAATTTATTAGTAAATCATACACAAATTTATAAAGAAAAATAAAAATACTATTCCAAAATGTTCATTTCTAAAACTGTAATGCATGTATTTTAGATATTTTTTCTATGTATTTACGAACATACCCACATATTTCCAAATTAGGTAACAGTTAACATAGTCATGGGGAAAGTCAATCTGCTTTTTTTTTTAATTTAGGAAATTACCATGAACATGTTCTTCTATCATAATATTTGATGACTGTGCACATGGTATTGTCAGATCATCAGATATTTTGTGGGTTTTGTCACCTTAATATTATGATTGGTGTGTGCAAATGCAGAGAGACCAATGAGCATGATGTGCAGAATTGTTGGAACTCCGTTGGAACTGTGTGTACCTGTGCTGCAAATTGGATGGAAGGTAGGAGGAAGGTTCTGTTAGAAATGGGAACATAAATTGCAACTGAACACTGAAGTGTCTTGGAAACAGGGATCAATATCAAAATGTTGCATCTGACATGTTAATACTAGGAAGAATTTGTCCCTAATAATGTAAGTGTGTGTTTTTCCATGAGATGTATTGAGATTCTGTTGTACTTTTATTTATGTAAAATTTTTATGGAGATGAAATTCACGTAAATAACTTTTGCCATTTAAAACTCTCTCATCCTTTAGCATTTAACACCCTGAGAGTGTTGTGTAACCACCACTTATATCAAGTTCTAAAGAGTTTTCACAAACCCAAAAGAAAATCCAAGCACATCAAGCAATTGGTTTCCAATTTCCCTTTCCCTCAACCCCTGCCAACCTCCAATTTACTGTTTTTTCTCTGCTAATGTACTTATTCCAGAGGTTTCATAAATGGAAGAATATTTTGTGTGACATTTCATGTCTGGTCTCTTAGCATAATGTCATCAAGGTTTATTCATATTATAGCATGTTGGCTGAATAATATTTCATTGTATGTTTATACTACATTTTGTTTATTCTTCCATCCTGTAATGGACATTGACATTGTATCTACCATTTGGCTATTGTGAATAGTGTTGCTATAAACATTCAAATGAAATAATTTGTTTGAGTATCTGTGGTTTTCAATTCTTTGGGGTACAAACTTCTCTGAAATATTTGGCAGAAAGTTTTTATGGGTTAATTTCTGGACTCTTAATTCTTTTTTTTTTTCATACTGAGGATTGAACACAAGGGTGCTTAACCACTGAGCCACATATCCAACCTATTTATTTATTTATTTAATGACAGGGTCTCCTTAGGTTGCTCGGGCTCCTGCTAAATTGATGAGGTTAGCTTTGAACTCTGACCCTCCTGCCTCCCCAACCAGGTCTACCTCTGGACTACCTCTGGGTCAGACTCTTAATTCTATACTATTGGTGTCTATGGTGAGCTTCTTTACTGTTACTTTGTAGCAAATTTTTAAATCAGTAAGTATAAGGCCTTTGTTCTTCTTTTTCAAGATTATTTTGGCTCTTTTGATTCCTTTACAGTTCTCTAGGAATTTGAAGACTGGTTTTCTGTTTCTGCAAAATGATCATTGTTGTTTTAATAGAATCTACAGATCATTCAGTGTAGTCTTGCAAATATTAACAATTTTAAATCATCTAAAACATGACCACCAGATATCTTACCATTATTGAGGTCGTGTTTAATATATTTGAACAATGTTTTGAAGGTTTCAGTGTACTAGTTATTCACACCCTTGCTTAAATTTATTCCTAGATATTTCATTCTTTCAGAGATGATTTAAATGCAATTGCCTTCTTTATTTTCTTTTCAGATTATTCCTTACAAGTGTATAGAAATGTAGCCAATATTGATCATGTCTAGTAGTTTTGCTTAACTCATTTATTATTTCTACAATATGTGTGTGTATATGTGTGTGTGTGCGAATTGTAAAGGTTTTTCTATATATAAACTCATGATATCTACAAATAGGAATTATTTTACTTTTTCCCTTCCAATTTAGATACATTTAAGTTATTTTTCTTTCATGATGACTCTGATGAAAACAATCATCCTTGTCTTGCTTCTGGTCTCAGGTGAAAGGCTTTCAGGGTTTCCCTGATTATATTAGCTATAGATTCTTCATGAATGTTCTTTACTACATAGAGGAAGTTCCTTTCTATTCCTGTTAACTGTGTTTAGTATAAAGGTTATTGAACTTTACTGATATTTTTCTTCAGTTGATATTAACATGCACTGTTCCCTTTATTCTGTACTGGTTGATTTTCATGTGTGCACCACTCTTTCATGGGACAAATCTTACTTGGTCAAGGTGGTAATACTTCTAACAGGCCACTGAATTTTCTTTGCTGGTAGTCTGCTGAGGATTTTCATATCCATATTTAGAAGGATTAGTCTTCAGTTACTGTTTAATGCTTTGCAGTGTCTTTGTCTTTGGTATCAGGATAATGCAGGCCTCATAAAAATGGCTTAAAAAGTGTTCTTTCTTCTTCTATTTTTTTGGAAGAGTTCAGGAAGGACTAGTGTTGATTCATTTTTTAATGATTGGTAGAATCAACAAGCAAGCCATCTGATCCTGGACAATCCCTTTTGAGGAGGGTTTTTTTTTTTAATTTCTGATTCAATCTGTTCACTGGTTACAAGTTTATTCAGGTTATACATTTTTCCTTCATTTTTGAAGTTTGGGTGTCCATTTCACCTGTTACCTAATGTGCTAGTGCATAATTATTTATTAGATTTTAAGACTATTTCTACAATGTTTGTAAGTAATGTCCCTACTTTCATTTTTTATTTTATTAGTCTTTTCTTTTTTGTTTCTTTAGTCAAACTAGTGCAAGTCTCATTATTTTTAATGATCTTTTGTGGAAAAACAACTTTTGGTTTTCTCTATTTTTTTCCACTCTCTTAATTCATTTATATCTGATCTAATCACAATTATTTCCTTTTGTACGCTAGCTTTGTGTTTAGCTTGTACCTCTTTTTCTAGTGTCTCCAGGTGTAAAGTTGGGTTTTCAGTTTGAGATCTTTTTTCACTTTTAAAATGTGGGTGTTTATAGCTGTAAATTTCTGACTTGTAAATTTCTGAATTTTGCTGCATTCTATATATTTTGGTATATTGTATATTCATTTCCATTTATCTGAAAGTGTTTTCTACTTTCTTTTTGTGATTTCTTATTTGACCCATCAGTTGTTGAAAGGAGTATTGTTTTGTTAAATTTCCACACATTTGTAAAAATTTCAGTTTCACCTCTGCTGTTAATGTTAATTTTCATTGTATTGTGGTAGAGGAGATGCTTTGGATAATTTTAGTTTTAAAAATTTCTTTAATGCCTTATCCTGTAGTCTATGGGGAATGTCTCATGTGTCTTATTATTTTTAGAAAAAAGAAACCATACTTCATTGTTTACTGAAGTCAAAGAACTTGACTATATTTTGTGCCTGGCTTCCCATTGCTCTGTTCCACTTCTTCCTTTCAGATTCTTTGATTTGCCCAAATTCTCCCCATTGTATGCTTTGTATATACTGCTTGTTATTCCTGATATGATGTTTTGATCACCCGCCCCAGCTATAATTGTAACCTCTTGTAGGGCCACATTTGTCACTTTCATAAATCATCTCACAACTGAAACTTCTCTCTACAATGAGACCTACAGAACACTAAAGAAAGAAAGTAAAGAAAACTTTAGAAGATGGATAGATCTCCCATGTTCTTGGATAGGCAGAATTAATATTGTCAAAATGGCCATACTTCCTAAAGTGCTATACAGATTCAATGCAATTCCAATTAAAATCCCAATGATGTACCTTACAGAAACAGAGCAAGAAATTATGAAATTCATCTGGAAGAATAAAAAACCCAGAATAGCTAAAGCAATCCTCAGTAGAAAGAGCGGAGCAGGGGTTATCACAATACCAGATCTTCAACTCTATTACAAAGCAATAGTAACAAAAACGGCATGGTGTTGGTACCAAAATAGACAGGTAGATCAATGGTACAGAATAGAGGACATGAACACAAACCCAAATAAATACAATTTTCTCATACTAGACAAAGGGACCAAAAATATGCAATTGAGAAAAGATAGCCTCTTCAACAAATGGTGCTGGGAAAACTGGAAAACCATATGCAACAGAATGAAATTAAATCCCTATCTCTCGCCCTACACAAAACTCAACTCAAAATAGATCAAGGACCTCAGAATCAGACCAGAGACCCTGCAGATTATAGAAGAAAAAGTAGGTCCAAACCTTCAACTTGTTGGCTTAGGATCAGACTTCCTTAACAGGACTCCCATAGCACAAGAAATAGAAGCAAGAATCAACAACTGGGATAGATTCAAACTAAAAAGCTTTCTCTCAGCAAAGGAAACTATCAGTAATGTGAAGAGAGAGCCTATGGAGTGGGAGAATATCTTTGCCAATCATACTTCAGATAGAGTGCTAATCTCCAGAATCTATAAAGAACTCAGAAAACTCTACACCAAGAATACAAATAACCTAATCAACCAATGAGCTAAGGAAATGAACAGACAATTCACAGAAGAAGACATACAAGCAATCAACAGATATATGAAAAAATGTTCAACATCTCTAGTAATAAGAGAAATGCAAATCAAAACTACCCTAAGATTCCATCTCACCCCAATTAGAATGGCGATTATCAAGAACACAAGCAACAATAGGTGTTGGTGAGGATGAGGGGAAAAAGGTACACTCATACATTGCTGGTGGGGTTGCAAATTAGTGCAGCCACTCTGGAAAGCAGTATGGAGATTGCTCAGAAAGCTTGGAATGGAACCACCATTTGATCCAGATATCCCACTCCTTGGCCTATACCCAAAGGACTTAAAATCAGCATACTACAGAGATACAGCCACATCAATGTTCATTGCTGCTCAATTCACCATAGCCAGATTGTGGAACCAACCTAGATACCCTTCAATTGATGAATGGATAAAGAAACTGTGGCATATATATACAATGGAATATTACTCCACCATGAAGAATGATAAAATTATGGCATTTTCAGGCAAATGGATGAAATTGGAGAATATCATGCTAAGTGAGATAAGCCAATCTCAAAAAACTAAAGGACGAATGATTTCACTGATAAGTGGATGAGGACATATAATGGGGGGTAGGAGGAGTAAGCATTAGGATTAGGGTTAGGTTTAGGGTTAGGGATAAGGAGGGTGGTAAGAATGGAGGAAGGAAGGACTGTATAGAGGGAAAAGAGGGGTGGGAGGGGTAGGGGGAAGGGAAAAAATAACAGAATGAATCAAACAACATTGCCTTATGTAAATTTATGATTACACAAATTTTATGCCTTGACTCCATGTACAGAGAAACAACATGTATCCCATTTGTTTACAATAATAAATAAATAAATAAAATTATTTTATTAATAACTTGCTCTTCCACTATATTCTAACCTATGATACCAGGAACCAAGTCTATTCTGTTCAATATTTTGTTCCCAGAAACTAGTATAGTACTTGGTCTGTAATAAGTTCTTACTGCCATTTGTGGAATAAATGAAGAAGAAGGGTGTGTTTCTTCAGCCCTTGACTTATGCCAACAACTCCAAATTTACTTTAGTCTGACCACAAAACCAGAACAGTCCTCAAAGTGAAAAGAAGACTAAATGAGTGAATTTGCAGCTATTATTCAACTCATCCTTATAATTAATGTAGAACACACAGTCTGCTCCACTTGGGAAGAATAATTTCTTGAAGGCACTATTCATTGATCTATTTAATATATTACATTTATTCTCATGGGAAATTTAAATGCCTGTAATATGTTAGACATTCAGTACAGCACATAAAAGACAATTTGGTAGTACATTAAGTGCTCAGGGCTTTCTGTCTCTGCTATCAAAACATTTATGCACTATTATCAGAAATAATACAAAAGGAAATATTTTTATGTCCTTGAACCTGAAAAATCATAAATTTCATCTTGTGACACAAAAGAAAAATATCAGAACTAAGAGATATTTTAAAGCTAACCTGAGTTAACTGAGTTGGGAGCTTAATTCCAAATTTATGAAAACCATATGAAGCTATTTTTAATTATAGGAATTAAAAAATGTTGCCATCATTGCATCTCTCACTTCATTTGATCATCCTTGTAAATCGCTTATTTTCATTACACTGAAAATAATGCTGGTTTGAGCCACAATGCAGTAATGGTTTCTGGTACTCCAATCGCATGTACGTTAGACCACAGGCCCTTAAATCTTGGTCATTTTTCATGCTTCAGTAATGGGTAGTAGACTTAGCTTGCCTGTGGGAGAAACTATAAAGCAGGTTAAAATGTATGAAGTAACTGTTTAGGTACTGGACAAAAGACATCACAGGATTGCATTGTTGGGAGGAGAAACCCTCATGAAATAAACTATGCATTTCCTTTTTTTTCTTCTTCTTCTTTTTGCTGGTGGTTCCTTCTAAGCCATGTCATAAGGAAATGGAGAACAGAGACCAGTGGTGATGCTGAGTGGAGAAAACCCAAAATAAATTTCAGGGACACTGGGGCAGCTAGAATATGAGGAGTAGGATATAAAGAACAAGGAGGAGACATCAAGAAATCTGCAGAGAAGTTCCCTTAAGACTTTGGCCAAAGTCTAAGTTCCATAACATAGGATGAGGCTCCCTGAACAGCTACTGGTTGCTGGAGACCTTTGTGCATTCCTGAGAGATATGGACAATCCTACTAGCTTCCAGTTAAGACCCCTCCAGGGCCAGAGAACAAGTCTGCACCTGCCCTAGAATAAGGGATATTCTAGACCTACCCAATGAAGCCTAAAGGAATCATTAATATAATGAAGCTGTTTGGCTAGTAAATGAATAAAATAAAGCTCAATATTCTTCCAAGAAATTAGCGTAAGTCAGATTTTCTGCACCATATCCATAATTTTTAGAAAGTAATAAAAATGACTATGAAGAGATGTTGGAATTATCAGATAAGGTCCTCAAAACAGCTATTATAAATATATTCAAGTATTTAAGGGAAGGAGAACAAAAACAAGGACATTGGGGATTCTGTTTACATGTTAACATTCTAGAAAAGGAACCACTTGAAAATTCTAAATCTGCAAACCCCTATAATTGAATTGAAAATTTGCCTGATGGACTTAACAGCAGTTTAGAGAGGACAAAAGAGAATAATGGGCTTCCAAACAGAGTAATGAAAAACTAAAGAATAGAGATGAACTAAATGCACCATTTGAGACAGTGATTATCAAACTGAACAAAAACATGAGATTCAACTATGTGCTGGTAAACATAAATATCTTAAATTGAAAAGCAAAATATGTGACAAGTGACAGGACAGGAGTGGGTAGATTTTATCACTATCAGGCAGATTAGAACTCAACATAAGAGAATTTCTAGATATAAAGAAGGATGTCACCCAGGGATAAAAGGGTCCATTAATAAAAACAGAATAAATCCCAGATACATATGTATCTGAGTTAATAAACGCACATGAGAAAAATCTACAGGGCAAAAATGAGATGTAGACAAACTTAAAACCAGTGAGAGATCTTTCACATTTCATTCTCTGTGATTAATAAAATAAATAGACAGTAGATTCAGGGAAGAGAGAGCATTTGGGTCACACTACCTACTATGATTGAATTGAAAATTTTAGAACACTACACATTCTTTTCAAGTTCATAGGATAGGTCATGTGCTAGGATGTCCAATAAAATCAATTTATATCACTGAATTTGAAAGGATTCCAATCATTTCAAAATTTTGTCTTTGATCACAAAAAATTAAATAGAACTCAGCAACAGAAAAATACCTGGGAAATTACCAAATATTTAACTATCAAGAAACACATTTTGCCAGGTGCAGTGGTGAATGCCTGTAATTCCAGCAGCTCAGGAGGCTGAGGCAGGTGGATTATGAATTCATAGCCAGCCTCAGCAAAAGTGAGGCCCTAAGCGACTCAGCAAGACCCTGTCTCCAAATAAGATTCAAAATATGGTTGGAGATGTGACTCAGTGTTCAAGTGCCCCTGAGTTCAATCCCAGGTACCCATCCTCTCCCCGCCCCCCCAAAAAAAAAAAAACAGAAAACCACATTTCAATGTAACGCATGGGTCAAAGAAGCAGTCAGGGGAGAAATAACAACATAATTTGAACCAAGAAAATTAATATTCAACAGATTAAAATTGTGTGATCTGCTAAAACAATGAACAGAGAGACATTTATATTACAAATGCTTAAACAGAAAAGATGTTTAAAATCAATTATCTTAAGAATGTAGCACTGAACTCAGTCCAGCATTCCCATGTATGCTTTGCCAGGTATCTGCCCCTCAGGAACCAGATCCTTGTCACAGCCTTATGAACAGCAGTAAGTTTTCCTAAACTTCCTACTGGATTCCTTTAGATCGGACTCTCTGGTAGATTTCATTAGATGGCGTGTCTCGGGACTTCAGAAATAAGGATGCCTTTGTTTGAGAAATGTCTCTTCAGATCCTTTGTTCGTTTTTCTGTTGGATTATTTTTTTTCCTACTAGTGAGTGAAGTGCCTTATATATTTTGTACATTAACCCCTTATCAGATGCATGGTTTCCAAATATTCAATAAACTGCCTTTTCACTCATTGACAATCATTGACAAAAAAAAAAAATGTAGAACGAGACCAAATTTGCACAAATAAGAAGAGAGAAAAACAAACACAAGAGTGAAAATTCCTCGCGTGGGTTTCTTCTCTGGAGGTTTGTGCATGGTCAGCGTCTCCTCTAGTTGTTCGTGGGCCCCAGGGTCGGCATCCTCTCTGACCTAACAGTTAGGCATTCCCAGTGTCTGCATGCTCTATTTTCCAGTACCTCTTATAGCTCCATGATCCTCTGTTCTCTCTGTGTCTTAGGTCTCTTTGCTGAGTCGATGCAATCCAGTAAGTGAAGACCACTACCTCGGGTACCGTCCATTCCTCACCCTCCTTTTTGAATATCAATGTAGTAGAAACCCTCTGTAAGTAATCTCCTTCATTGTCACCTCCTCCACCACTAGACTTTGCTGCCAACAGCAACTTACGTAGCTCAGTGGAGTTGAGTCCATTCTTTCCACTCCTTCCCTACTGAATTTTACCGGGACTGGTACGTGAGCACTGGAAGATATCAGGCAAGGTAGCGCCTACTTAGCTGCTGCACTGGTGCTTGGGGACTATATACTTCAGTTTCCCTCACTTCCACTCCTCTGAGCCTATTGTTGTCACTGGTTCAATAGTTTAATGCCCTAGTTGCCAACAATAAGATATTGTGACATGGAGTTGGGTTGTCCTTCCTAGACTTAGTAGTGAAGTAAGTACTTTAGTTTACATTTGACAAGTGAATGTCTATGGTTAACTCAGTGGAACCCGAGTGCCTTTTCAGGGGCCTAAAGGAGTGATATTAAATGTAGAAACTTTAACCATCGAAGGGACTGAAGAAGATACTCATGAGACGGACTTGAAGGGCTTCTGCAGTCACATTGGCATATGTACACTTTTTATTTACTCAAAAAACCATCCTGACCTCATTAGCCAAAATGTGGGGGTCTTCAGAGTGAGGCTAAAATGACATCATTCTTACTTTCTGCACAGACTATGGGGGTTCTGCAGATGAGGAGGACATCATGAATTCCTGAGTGCCCGAATGTCCCCATGTGATTGGCTCCAATATAGTCCTCTTCCTTCTAAGTCTCTGGACCCACGTTGTGAGAAGGATAGGATCCTGGGGTAGCGTGGATTCCATGACTCCTCCTGAAAATTCTGCAGAAAATGCATCTCGTTTGCCTGAACATTATAAATTAAATGATCCTTAAAATATCACACTGCCCCAGAGGGAAAAAATAGTGGCAGCACTTCAGAAGGAAATGGGAAATACTACTACAGGAAACACAATATCAAGGAGAGAAAATAGACCTGTTGGAATTATGTAGAAGAAAGCAATAGATGGAGAGTGGATTTTGGTGACTTAATAAATTGCTTCATCTGTTTGATCCTCACTTAACCTCATTTGCAATACAAATTAATCTAGATAACCTTTAAGGACTCCTCTGGGTCTGTGGGGTAATGATTCTATATACATTTACTCTTGCCTTGTAAATAAATAACTGACATCAAATAGTCTCATTAAGCAACTATGAAATATCTGCGGTGTAATAGAAATTTTCCTGTTTGCTTGTAAGTTGCATTTAACACTTTACTAATGATGACGACAACATACATTTTCAGTCATGTGTTTGTCCAGACAGTCTTTAGATTTTTTCTTATCCTGGTATCAGCTAGAGATTTAAAAATGTATGCCTCCCCCGCCGGCTCCCCACAATTTCATATACAGAAAGTGTGTGAGGAGAATATTTTGAAAATCTTAAAACTCTGGCTCTTGGCTCTGTGGGGATTTCTCCAGCTTGACATTATAAATTATTTAATGTAAGGGATGTCTCAGAGTATTGCAGTATGTGTCAACATGTCTCAAGGATCTACTTGTACCTTAGACTCTTGGGGCCATGCAGACATCCCCAGCTTTGTGCAGCCAAAACCCGCAGTTCATTTTGGCCACTTCCTGGCTCTGTAGTTCCTCTGACCAGAGGCCAAGCATGGCTCCCTTAGGCTTTTGTGCATGTGCACCTGAAGGAGGGTCTACTTTTGTCCATTTTGTCTACTTGTTGCCTTTTTGACTTTTTTTCCTTCTGCTTTTGAGTTCTCCCAAGTGGTTCTCCTCTGTAGTCCCTGTGGATTCCAGAAACAAGAGGTCTGATGGAGAAGCACCTTGTGACAAGAATCAAAACTATGCCCGATGCAAGAACAGCTTTCTTATCCAGACAAGAACCCACCCAACAAACCCTGAGGTCACTACTGACCAGACCACATCTGAGCAAGAGAACCTGCTTTGACAGCTGTATAATCCCTCTGACTCCGCAACTCCCAAACCATTGTTCTTGTTATCATTGGGTGTCCAGGTGGGGACCAGGTCCTTGGTGTCCTGAACAAAGAACTGAGCAACATACACACAAGTAACAGGAAAACTACTGATTTATTGAAGGTGAAAGTAGCACTCAGTAAGGTAGAGCAGAGTAGGCAGAGCAAGAGAGAGAGGCTCAAGGCCCCAGTGTCTGGAAATGAGTGTCTGATATGTCTGATATGCTGAGCTGTGACCCATTCTCTTCCCTAGATGGACCAGATTGAAGATCTTACCCCGTTTGCTCCTTAGGATGCCAGATTAGAATATTGTCCAATTTCCCCTCATTGGCTACTGTAAAAAAAAAACAATTAGAATACCTCCCCCTGTACCCCATTGGTCATTTTGTCATGGTGATAACTCCTCAGTGTCAGGAATTGTCAAGGTAATGAGACTTCTGGGGACATGACTTGTCTCCCTGTCTTGTCCTCCATCAGCACCTTCTTATGTTACACCCTGTTTGGACCATCTTGGTGACCTTGATCTCCTACCTAACACTCTCATTCCACTTCCTAAACAATCCTAAAGTCAGTGTTAGCTCCTCAAAATCAGTGCTAAGGGCAGGAGTCCTTTGTGTCTTCCCAGTGTAGCAACATGGGTTAAAGTTTCTTTCCAGCTTGTCAACATTATTTTTCCATTTGTGTTTTACGGGCAAGGAGTTGGACCTGATTTGTTGGACCACCAGGATCAGGTTTCTGACCTAGGCTTCTGGTAATAGACCTACAAGGTCATCACTGACTTACTGACCAATGGAAGCCAGAAGAGAGGCTTATCTGAGACATATTTCATACAGTCATGCGAGATGCAGCATTTCACAGCCGGAGCCAACCCCACTGTTGCATCCTTTGGAAAATTTTACCCCTTTCTACTTTTTAGCCTCCTCATTTTATTTATGCTCTCCCAAACTTACTTTTCCAAATAACTCACATGTACAAAAGCCTTCCTTTGGGCTCTCACTTTGGGGAAAACAAGAGCTAAGAAAATCCTCAATGATATTAAAAATCTAAGATACATCATGAACACAGGCATATTTTTTGAAGTGTTCAAGCTTTCCACCTAAAAAGGTGGTGGTGCCTTGGCCATAATCGTAACAAAAAATAATTAATTAATTAATTAAGTAATGAACTGTGACTGGAGTTCTAGGCCAGAGGCTTGACTCTGAATGTCTGGATGAGTCAGATTCAGTCACTTGCCCAGAAGCCAAACAAAAAAGATAATGGTAAAAAGCAGGAAAGGGGGCTGGGGATGTAGCTCAGTTGGTAGAGTGCTTGCCTCGCAAGCACAAGGCCCTGGGTTCAATCCCTGGCACCGCAAAAAAAAAGAAAAAAAAAAAAAGCAGGAAAGGAACTTATTCAGCATAGCTGTATGGGGAAGGCAAGGGGAAGTCAAGGGGTAACTGATGAGATTCCTGTTTATGATACTTTTTAAGATTTTTTTTAGTTATATATGATAACAGACTCCATTGTGATATAATTTTACAAGCATGGAATACATCTTATTCTAGTTAGGATCCCATTCTTGTGGATGTACATGGTAGAGGGATTCACTGTGTTGTTTTCATATGGGAAAACTAGGAAACTAGGGAAAACTAGTTTTCACATGGGTAAACTACGTCAGATTCATTGCACTGCCTTCCTTTGCTTATCCCTCCTCCCTTTCCTCTGTTCCCATTGTCTAATCTACCTCACTTCTATTCTTCCCCTCATTGGCCCCCTTATTGTGATAGCTTTTAATGCAGTATTGGGGATTGAACCCAGATGCATTCTACCATTGAGCTACATTCCCAACCCTTTTTCTTTTTTATTTTGAGACAGGGTCTCACTAAGTTGTTCAGGCTGGCCTCCAAACTACCTCTGTCTCCTGAGGCCCTGGGATTACAGGCATGCACCACTTTTTTTATATAACTCCCGACTTTTTGTCTCTCAAACCTACTTCACCTTCCTGGTTCTTATCTCAGTGGAAGGTCCCTTATTACTCACTTAACTGTGTAAGCCTTGGCATCACCCCTTCGCCAGTCAGAACCTCTAGTCTGCAACTCTCCTTCCACTGAAATGGCCAGTTTCTCTTCATTTTTCATCCAAATCTATACTACTACCTTAATTAGTTTCCCAGCCCACCACCCAGTCTCAAATCTTAGGCTTATTTAATCTTTTCTGCACCAGCAGTCAAACAATTTGAAAAATTAATAATAATGTAAAATAAATCTAATCATGCCATTACTCTCTGAAGTAAGTTGCCAAGTACCTGGTTGGTCCAGAGCTAAGGGAATTCCCAGGATGTGAGCCATTTAGCATTAAAAGTGGGGAAGTTCTAGAAAAGTCATCCCCATTTTCTTGAGATGAGAGTTTCATTGATAAAACTTGGAAAAATGACAAACTGGGACAAGGTGCTCACCTTATTTTAGGACACATTAGTTAAAGTTCCTGAACATTCTGTCCCTTTTCCTTTGTTCTGAGTCCCAGCCACAAGGTCTTTCTTCAATTCCATGGGGTGTCCCTCTATTAATGCCATTTCCCTGGCCCTTCTGCCCCTGACGTGGCTCCTAAAATGCCCCTGTATTGTTCCAGGATAACTCGGTCCCTGTCCATAGTTTACAGAACTCTGACAACACAGCAAAGTCTAGCAGGAACCAGGAACCACGTTCCCCTGCTCCTCACCAGGCACTGGGAAGATCTCACCTTTGCTTCTCACATTACTGTTTAAGAACCCAACTATTCCCATGGACAACATAAACCCATAAGGAGTCTTAAAGCAAGAATTTTGTTAAGATTAAAAAAAAGTTTGCAATTAACACATAATTATGGAATACAATCTGATGATTTGTTACATGTATACCTTGTGAAATGTTCAAATCTGGATAGTTGTTAGCATATCTATCATTCACTTGTCATTTCTTTGTGGTAACATCATTTTCAATCCTCTGTTCTAGCCATTATGGACTATGTGACACATTATTGTTAATGATAGTCACCCTACTATGAGGTAGAGTACTAGTACTCATTCTTTCCATCTAATTTCTATCTTTGATGGTGCCTGTTAATCAATCTTTCCTCATACCACTCCCACCACCCTCCATTCTCTGTTCTCAGGTAACCACTATTCTCCTATTTCTGTGTGATCAATTTTTTCATATTTTACAGATTCTACATATGCAGTCATAGTTTTCTCTTAATATGAATGGAAAGAAAGGGCATTTTTTCACCATGTGAATTATTTTGCTTAACATAATGTCCTCCAGGTAATAATTAAAGAAGTCAACAAATAACTAATAAGGTAAGATAAGTAAATAATTTGGATTCTTATTTTCACCAAAATCGAAAAAATGTATATAAATGTATATATACACACACATGTATATACATATATATATACATATATATATACATATATATTTTAGGACACATTAGGACACATTTATACATATGTGTGTGTGTGTGTGTGTGTGTGTGTGTGTGTGTGTGTGTATTCAAGGGAAAATGTGTTCACACTTTGGGAATAAAATGACAGTAGCAATTTCTCTCCCAAGGGTCCTTTTCCTCTTATGTGCACAAAGTGATTCACCACATGCTGCTCAGCTGACCCTTGTCACATCCCTGGGCAATGGAGCAGGCCCAGAGAAGCAGTCCTGGGGAAGGAACCCAGACTTTCCATTTTCCTATTTATTTACAGCTATGTATGAGAAGCCTCAGCTGGAGAGACCTGGCTGAATGTTCTCAGGCCCCAGCACAGCTAATGGGGCAGAGAGATAGAGGGGTCACTGTGGAGGGAAAGAACTGCAAAAACGTAGGCAGAGAACAATTTAGAAGCAGCATCTTATGAGAATTCCTGTCCATAGGGAAACACCACCCTGAAAATGATCAGTGGACATTGCAACACCACAGGTTTTACTGCCTGGATTTTTGCCATTGCTCAGTGCTTAAACCATTCTTGGAAGAATCCTAGAAACCAAGGCTCATGGAGGTGGAAGGAAGGCGAGAATTCCTCCAACTCTTCCTCTTCATCCTTCAATGAAGATTCTCAGAAGCAAAGGAGTTTACGGTATTTGCAGAAGGTTACTTGGTTATTTGCAGATAATAAAAACAAACAGTTCCTTTCCTTTCTAGTTAACTGAGATCCAATTTGAAGGCTACTCAATTTCCCTTACTGTATTTGTATCTGTTGTTTCAAAAAGCTGTAAAATCAATGGCATCCATTAAAAAAAAAGATTGGTGCTAAATGAATTTTAAAATAATGAGTTAATTAAAATATATTGAATAAATAATATAAAAAATATATCGAGTAGAAATAGTTATGTTATTTACCATTTATTTAATTATTTTGAACTTTAATTTTTAAAATCATTAATTTTCTTCCCAAAGGTTTTATGTCCACCCTCAAATAAACATCAGAATTTAATAAGTAGAGTTAGAAAGACAATTTCTCTCTCAAGAATTAGCACAGTATTAAAACTAATCAGATTTCTCAGTTACAAAATGCAATCTGTTCCAATGGTCCTCATATTCCTAGATAGTCCTTGAGGTAATTGTTGATATCTGTATATGTGATCATAACTCAAAATATTAAACTCAAATTTGAAATATGGTGACATTCCTTTAAAAGCATAAGGGAGCATATTGATCCCCTGTGACACCATATACCCGACCGCTGATCTTCCACACAGTTGCTCTATTGAAATAATTTCATGCTGAAGAAGCCACAAAGGAGCATCCTCAGAACTGTGCGATATAATAAATCAAATTCACTTAGCATGGAAAGGCAGTTTATTATAAAACATACATTTTTATAAAGCAACAACTTTTCCTTCTTTTAAGACCTCAAGGGCCTATAACAGCTCTGATTCTTATTGTTATTTGACTTATCCTGCTGGGTACAGGGCCAAATGCACACCATATAGCCTATTTGGTCAGGGGCATATAACTTAGTTTCTTTAGAATTTACAGAGCTTCTCTTATTCAATTTTCATAATGATCCTGGCATGAAATAGAATAGATATTGTCATCACTGTATTATAAATGAAGGTTAGGATGCAAAGAGATTAGGTTTCTATGCCAAAGTTTAGAACTCGAATGTAGAAATTTGGACCTCTTTGAATTACCATGGTGATGTCAATTGAAAAAAGAAGCAGTAGGGGACTTTGCATTAATGGAGTGGGAAATTAGCAGGTGGAATTGTTTGGTTATCAGCAGAAACAGAGACAGTCTATATTGGTTCAGATTTCCTTTATCCAAGAATCCCACTACATTATGATCTCATCAGTGGAAACTGTCTCCCAACAGTAGTCTCCTCATTATTCCAATCTGTGGTATCTGAAGTACTGTACTACTTCAAGCTTAATCACCTGAGTGTTGATTCTATGTTCTAAGCTATGATATCAGGAATTTAAGATGGCTTCTCCAAACTAGCAATTGGACTTAATGTCTCCAAAGATTTCTTCTGCTTAAGCATCTTATGACCTATGATACTGTTTTCAGACCCAAGTCCAGCTGCTTGCCACATGACAGGACAATTAAGTCAAGAGACAAGATGTTGAGGCAAGAAAGATGACTGTATTTGAAAAGCCGACTGAATAAGAAGAGGGCTTTTGTCCAAATTCCATCTTTCCAGGAAATGTATTTAGGAGTGGTTTATATGGGGAGGTGATAGACGTTCCAAAGCCATTGAGTGGCTTATCACACCAGGTGGACCAGTGATGTACATCAGATCTTAATGACCTCATCACAAGATGTTTTTGAGTTCTGCTTATCTCAAGAAAAGCAGTACTCATTTTTGCTTACTGATTACTTTGTCTGTGTGCAATTCCCAATATTGCACAATGAAGAGGACAGCAGGGGTAACTGCCCAGAGAAGAAAACCTAGGGTCAGGTGAAATTAAACATGAGGTCCTTAATGCTCAGTTTCAATGCTTTTTTTTTTTAGCCCAAGACTTCAGACATCAGGGATCATCTGAGAGCCTCCAGGGAAAACAAGAATAAGGTTATTTGGTTTCAAGGCTTGTGCTATTTTATAATCTTGCTTTTAGTATGCTGGAGTATAGTTTAACAACAGTTTGAATCTATATTTGAAGCAGTTTGTGCCACTTACTAACTGTGCAAATGTAGACAAGTTACATGACTTCTCTAAGCCTCTGCTTTTTTTATATTTAAAATGTCAAATAAGGTCACTGAGCAATTAAATGAGAACTGTAGAAAATGGTGTGCACATAAAGAAAACTCATAAATGGTAACCATGGTAGCTATTAATGTAATTGATAATATTGCCATTCAGCATCTTTGGTGGACATTAAATATGAAGATGATGGTAAATAGAAAGTGCTTACTCCTTTAAAGAGATGGAAAGATGGACAGACACAAATCCACCAATAGCTATCTCCTGCAGCCTGGGTGAGTGCCATCTCAAAAGTGGAATCAATCACAGGTGGCATGATACCAACAGGGCTCAGAGCTACTGGGTTGTGATCCTCAACTACTGATAATGTGGAGGAAGCCATCCAGTGGGGTGAACCCAGACTTAGCACATTCATGTCCTGAGTATGCAAATTTACCTTTCATAACTTCCATTTCTAAAGTGTAAAATAGAACCACACAGCTTAAACAAAAAGGCACCTTCAAAAAAATATATATATATATAGAGAGAGAGAGCTCAAAGCTATCTGTCACTAGTTGCCCTTCCAGATTAAATCTGCACGCACACGTTTTCATCTTGATGTGTGTGGAGAATTACCTCTTTAGGTTGCATCCCCCTGGGTTCTTTGCTGAGTAAAAGAAAAGGTGAATGACAAGACAGCACAGATATCAGGCAATCTGTGGGGAAGTGGGAGATGGGATCAGTTTGGGTCCCTCATGCCTCATTCACTCTAGAGGATTACACAAAGGTCTATCAGGGTTGGACGTTGTTTTGAGAGCCTTGGGCTGTGGGACTTCAAGACGTGTGATGCCAGAAGCACTCACCCCTTTCCAGCTGTGATGGGGTTGGGGTCTGCATGATTGCAGTAGAGTGCTTAGTGATTAGTGTTTGAGTTTCTAGAGAAATGACCAGATCTGGGGGTCCAAGCCTTGAGATCACCCAGGATCAAAGGCCTTAAGAACTCAGCTATGTCCAGTTTCTCTGGAACTTTGAAGGAGGCCTGTTTTTTTTTTTTTTTCTTATCAATGAGCCTGCAGGAAATCAATCTTGGACAAGTTAACCCTTACCTTTCACTTGTCACTTTCTGGTTGAATTTGAATGAGAGATGTCAGCAGAAGACTGAGGAGTGGAAAGAGAAAGAAGATGCTTCCCGCCTCCACCATTCTGACTCCTACCAGGCCATGGCCCATGTTGCTCCATGTAGCCCTATTCTACAGCTCAGGATCCTTCTGGGCTGAGGGTGCTGTGAGCTCTGCTAGGCCGTGCCACCTTCTCATGTTGAACTCACATTTGAGTGCTCCTGTGGTTGAATTCTCTTCAGCCCATCCCAGGGGACCATCTGTTTCCTGCTGAATCATGTTGCTCATTTTCTCATTGAGGGCAACTTGGGTTTCTCTAAAACATTGCATTTTCTCAGGATTTCCAAATATGGCTTTTAATCTAAAGATAGGAGACTATAAGAAATTAGAACTAATATTAGAACGTCAAATGATTAAAAATGCTCTCCTTGGTTCCTTTCTGTTTTTAATTCTTGAAAGTGATAAAAAAAAGTAAAGGTTACAGGAATTCCATAGCTTGCTGTGCAGTCAAGGTAAATGTGGAAAAAGGAAAGTTCCATCATTAGAGCAAAATCTCTCAAATGGTTTCAGTGCCAAAATGACTCATTTGGACTTGCCACAGTTTTATTTTGTGCAATGCTCTAAGCAAGCACAAATAAAAATAGTCGAGAAGGAAGCTTATGTATAAGCTGTGGTACTAGGGTTTTTCCATGGGAAATTGATTTATTCTTCACAAGTCTATAAATTCAATTTACCTCCATGACTTCCTGTATTGATACAAATGCCAGGGATCCAGGAAATGCTTACACAGACATGCCTGGTAAACATTTCCCATTTTACTTTCTCAATTAGATAAGCTAAAATTGCATTACAGCCTACTCTGCTCTGAAAGCCCATAAATATATCTAATGTTCACTGTCTGGAGAAATGTAAAACCATGCAGGCAGCTGCCCTGTTGACCTGGGCTTATAATTCTTTCACATCTTCCAGTGAAGTCATAGGTTTTTACCCAAAGTCGTTATTAGCTGAGATCTGAGGAGACACTTCCCAGTTTATTTTATAAGGACTAATTTTCTTAAGTTTATGCATACTTTAATAGTTTGGAGGATGCATATTAATAAAGTTTTAACTTGATATGACCAACTTGTAGTAACTGGTTCTCAAAGCTGATTTAGGAGCAATCACTCATTCATCATGTGTCATTCATTCATCCATTGTCAGGTAGTTCCTATCAACATACTAGCTCCCAATAATGTGGACTGGGAAGGAAGTTCAAAAAGACAAAATATATAAATCATTGCCAAATATACAAGAATGTGTACTTTGTGCTCCTATGAGGAAATAAGTCACACACACACACACACACACTCACACACACACACACACGCACACACCCTAAGAGTTGTTTCTTCTGCATCCAGGAGTTTGGTGTCCAGTATGAGAGTGAAAGATTAGAAGAATAATAAAATGGCACTAATTGAAATTTGGACTTGATTTTAGTGTTATGAAAAAATTACTTAGTGAACTTGTTATTTTAGATTATCTCCACTGTGAATTGGGGTAGCTCCTAGATTTTCTAGTCTTGCTAATGAACTCCCCAGGCCAGCTTTACTCTGAATTTCTATGGATTGACCATCTTCAGATAGTCATAAGACTTCACCCAGTGCAGCAAAAGCCTGTTCTTAGTGGAGCAGTCAATAGGCTCTTGATTAGTATATGGGGGCCCACTATAGTTCACTGGGTACGAGTTCAAGAAGGTCTTTGAAAAGAAACAAGAGAACTGTGTATCCAAAAGCACAGATTCTAAAATCAAACACCCTGGATGTGAAAGCTGCCTCCACCTCATGATAATTGTGTGGTCTACAGCAAATTATTTAACATTCCAGAGACTCAATTTATTCATGGAAAAAGTGAATGACAACAGGCCTATCCCATAACATGTAAATCTTTTAACTCATTTTGTCTCATCATCCCAGTTGTGAACATCTGAACCTGTATGTAATATGTAAAAATATTATGATATATAATGTAATTAGATAATAAGAACTTGAGTAGGTCACTTTAATTATAATTTAATGATATTAATAAAAATTTGTAAGTTCAAAATTATGCTTTCCAACCTATTTTCATGCACATGTGTTCAATTTTTTGAAATATTCACAGAATTGAAAATTTGGAACTTAATGGGATAATATGGCCACAGAAATTGGTCATTTAATATTATCTATTACTGTTATTATTAGCACTTCCTAAAATTGTAGGACCTCAAAACTAGCTAATGCCTAATCAAGCATCTGGTAAACCTAGTCAGCACTTGTAAATGGTGATGTCAGATTCTTTATCAACATATAAAACCAAGCTAAAGATTCCAGCAAGAAAATCGTGAAGAAGGATAGCAGTAAAACTGCCAGGAGAACCACATAAGACAAGAATGAGGAAACAGCAGAGTCCCTTCACTTCCTGGTGGCACCTTCCTCAGCCTCACCATGGGTGAAAACAGTAGCAACCTAGAAAGGTCTGATCAAATAATTTCTAAATGAACAGAAAGATTCTTTGACTTGTACATTTATATCCAGTATTGTGATTGATGAACCCCTTCTCAAAGATATTTTGGGTCTAAAAATTCTGGTTAATGATAACAACACAGATGTACAATTTCTAAATGCATAAATTTGAGAACATGTTGCTCTAAATTTCTTACTGATTGTGTGTGATTAATAATTTGGAAATCAGGGGATTATTTGTATGTTAGCATTACAGTGAGCACCAAAGGGGATGAGGTTTCTTTTCAATTTTTTAAAATTATTTATTTATTTTTACTTTTACAGACTGCACGTTGATTCATTGTACACAAATGGAGTACATCATTTTGTTTCTATGGTTGTGCACAATGTAGATTCATACTATTCGTGTAATCATACATATACATAGGGGAATGATGTCTGTCTCAATTCACCATTTTTCATATCCTCCTCCCTCTCAGTTCCTTCTACATAATCTAAAGTTCCTCCATTCTTCTTTCATTCCCCATCCCCTGACCCCAATTAAATATCATCATCCACTTATTGGGGAAAACATTTGGCCTTTGGTTTTTTGGGATTTGCTTATTTCGCTTAGCATGATATTCTTCAATTCCATCCATTTACTTTCAATATTCTGACTAACAGTTTAGTTAACTAAACTGTAAGGTCAAAATAACACTGTCCTTGCACCTCTTCCCTTTGCACATTTGTACACTGGGAGGTTTGCTTTGTAGGAGACATGGCAGGACTAGGAACTGTGTACCTAAAATCCTGTCCAAGGGTACAGATGCATTTTCTTTCCTAGAGGTGAGACATTCCTCTCAGCTATGGTGCATTGTTCCTTGCACTGTGGCCACTACTATTGTCAAGAAGACCAAACAGATACTGCATGGTCCAACAGAAGTTCTCATATTTTGTATCTTCTTTTAAAAGATCTAAAGTTAACACAAACCTTCTGAAGAGATTTGGAAAATGCACCTTGAAATTTCTGAAACAAACTCTTTTTAAATATAAGTGTTCTTAGTAAACCAGTGTCTTTTGCTATTGTATGGTGAAAGCAAAATGCTACTTTCATATCTTGCTTTGATAGCATTTATAATTCTCTAAACATCGGATGCCTATCATCTTTCCTGTATCTCATAAAGAGACGGAAGAAGCCATAGGGTGAAGTCGTGACCTGGATATGTTTGCCAATCGATCCTTTCTTGATTGGAGGAGCTTTGGTTTATGGACCTGTCCTTTGGCCTCATTTCCTTTTGTGTCAACAAAGATAACCATTCTTGGTTCACCTGATGATTTTAAGCATCACATTTCCTAATGCCCATGAGCACCACTAATTGGCAATCACTTAAACAGTGCTCTTTTCCCTCACCTGTCCCAGCTCTTGGGGACTAGTGTGTGGTTCAGCCACTAGATAAAGTATGAGGCCAAGCCAGAGAGAGAGGACTAAAGTGACCTACAGATATGAACCAAGGAGAGTGTAAATATCTGAATAATGTGTTCACTTCAATCTTTCCTTAGCCATTTTGAATAGAATATATGCTCATTGAATAAAATATAAAAATATAGACAATGGAAAAAAGGTAAAAACCAGTCACAACCCCAAGGTATTCACTGACTAACATTTGGTGTTTGCTTACGCTGCATGCAAATTATGGTCTACTGCTTTGCTTTAACATTATAACATAAAATATAGTCCATTTAAAAAATCATTCTTATAAATATATTCATTTCATAGTTATCATATCGATATGTCATATTCTGTAAGCACTTAATAAAGTTTGGATTAAAAATTATCAGTTTTAAACTCCTACAGACTGTCCTTCTGTGTGATGATTTTCTCTCTTGTTTTTCAAGTAATTTTCTTTCTAATTCTTTTAGGTTTTCTTAGTGCATTATAGTTATATATAGGTTTTCTTAGTGCACTATATAAAATTGGGGTCATTTTTATGTAACCATATATGAATGAAATGTAATTTTCTCTACTCCAGTTCCTAGTACTTCCTCTTTCCCTTCCCTATTCACTCCACCTGTTCCCCTTTGTTTTAGTCAGCTTTTTCATTAGTGCGACTAAAAGATCTGACCAAAACAATTTTAGGGGTGGAGAAGTTTATTTAGGGTCTCACAGTGTCAGAGGTCTTAGTCCATCGACAGTAGGTTCTACTCCTAGGGGCTCAAGATGAGGCCCAGCCTAGTGGAAGAGTGTGGCAGAAGGAAGCAGATGGCGTGATAATCAGTCATCAGAGTGCTGACTGATACAAATATTTACCCCAAAGTTTTGTCCCGGATGCCCCAGCTCCTCCAGCCACACTCCACCTGCCTTCAGTTAGCACTCAGTTGATCCCATCAGGTGATTAATTCACTGATTGGTTAAGGCTTTCATAACCCAGTCATTTCTTTCTCTGAACCTTCTTGCATACATATTCCTCAAAAGACATGGAATAGAACTGCCATATGACCAGCTATCCCATTCCTCAGTATTAATTCAAAAGAACCCTAATCAACAGACTATAGTGATTTCTTGCATTTTCTCACATATAAACTTTTGGGGACACTTCACTTCCAAACCATAACATCCTTCCTCTACAAAATTGGTATTCCTTCTATTTCTTTATTGTTTTCTAAATAGTGCTTTATACATATACATAAAGGTATAATTCACTGTGTTATATTCATTTATGTATGTATCATAATTTGGTCAATTTCATGCCACAGATCTTCCCTTATCCCACTTCTTCTCCCTCCCCCTCAATCCTTTACTCCATTGGTTTTTCTTCTCTATTTATGGAATCTCCCTCTCTCTTTTATTTATTTTTTCTTATTTTTGCTCTTGTTTCTGCATATGACAGAAAACATTCAATCCTTGTCTTTCTAAATTTGGCTTATTTCACTTACCATGATGTTCTCCAGTTCTACCCATTAACCAGCAATGACATAATTTCATTCTTCTTTATGACTGAGTAATACTCTATACTGTATATGTACCACCTTTTCTTTATCCATTAATCTGTTCACAGGCACTTGGCCTGGTTCCATAACTTGACTATTATGAATTTCACTGCTACAAACATGGATGTGTGTATCAGCATAGTCTGTTGATTAGGGTTCTTTCGAATTAATACTGAGGAATGGGATAGTTGGTCATATGGCAGTTCTATTCCATGTCTTTTGAGGAATCTCTATACTGCTTTCCAAAGTGGTTGTGCTAATTTTCAGTCCCACTAACAATGTGTGAGTGTCTCTTTTCCCCCACAACCTTACCAGCATTTATTATTATTTGTGTTCTTTTTGATTGCCATTTTAACTCAATTAACAGGAATCAAGTTATTTTCTTAAGATTTTCCAGAAATGGAGGCAAAGAAAGTAGGTACAGCTTGTGGAAAGTCAAATTTACTTATGGCAATTTGGAAATAGTTTCTTTAATTTCAAGTACTTGTATTTCAAGGAAGAAATTATGGTATCATTTAATACTTTCAGTGAATTTACCATGGTCACAGATAATTTTAATTTTAATCATCTTTGTGGCAAACATTTTTATTTGTTTTAAGTAACTCTTTAAAAAAGTTAAAACACAATACACAAATAATCGGCATCAGAAAATAAAATAAAATATTGTTACTCTGATTTTCAATAGCTGAAGCAGTGTTTAATATAGTCAGAGGGAAAATGTCAGCTGAAACTTAATACTACATTTAACCTTAAAGCCCTTATTTCATTATATTATATATTTCCTTACTTGTGTCAGTAAATCATTTGTTAATTGAGTATAAGATAAGGGAGACATTTGAATAGTTTGGGGATTAGAAATAAAAATATTGACAACTTAAAAAGAAATGAAAAATTTCTTTAGTTTACAAAATAAAATATTTATTATCACTACAATTTTGTCACCTCAAAATAGGAATATAAATGCCCACACATCAAGGCAAATATACACAATCACATAGAAATTTCCTAGAATGTATCCTTCCAAATGGCAATAAAGTTTATGCATAGCATTTTTACAAGTGACATTTTCTTTATTTTTAACTA
This sequence comes from Sciurus carolinensis, assembly GCF_902686445.1. Taxonomy (NCBI): domain Eukaryota; kingdom Metazoa; phylum Chordata; class Mammalia; order Rodentia; family Sciuridae; genus Sciurus; species Sciurus carolinensis. The sequence goes on from NW_025920396.1 coordinate 47,109, forward strand.
TTTTTCTGTCATTTCTATTTTTTCTTTAGATTTTACTTTAAAGAATTTCAATTAAATTCAAAACAGGAAGAAGGGTGGTACATTTATCAATTGTGAATCAGAGTCTGAAAGTTAAGACTTTAGGACTCTGTGTTAATTACTGAGAGAATACAAATTCTCCTTGATTTACTGTAAGTTCATGGCCTGGTCAACCCAAGGAGAATTGAAATTATCAAAAGCAGAAAGTTCTTGGAACACAGCTAACCTACTGCACATCCTAGATCAGCAGCACAGCACTGTAGAGTGTGCATTGTTTCCCGCCAATTTTTCTGATCTGATCAGAAGGCTGACTGGGAGCTGCTTAGCTGCCACTGCACAACATCGCAAGAGAGGATGGTACTGAAAGCACATGGCTAGCCCCAGAAAAGATTCAGATTCACAATTCCAAGTATGTTTTCTACCAAAATACAATTACTTTCACACCACTGTAAAGTAAAACAGCCTCCAGTCTTTCTGTGGGATGTGTTGGTCCCTAGGCCTATCACATATTTCCATTTGGACCTGTATCCAGAACTGTACCATTTTTAGCATTGAAAGATCCACATTCCAGAAAACCCTTTTGAAGTAGGCACACTGGGAAGGTTTATCACAACCAAAACACAAGAGAATAGTTTCCATCTTCTTTCTGAATGTCTCTGGTTAGCCTAGAATTTGTTAATATGAGAAACCAGGGACTTATACACTTCAGAGTGGGGTGTATAAAGATCCATAGGCTAGTCCTCAGTTTATAAGGTCTGGTTTAAACTGCATCTCAGGAGCCTGTTCCCTGTTCTAACAGAAATACCTTCCTCTATTTTCATTTCTGAGCCATGCATTATTTTACAGTCAAAATATACTGTCAAAATAAATTCTATGTTCTAAAAGAAATGATCAGTGACGTGATGGATATGCCAATTACCCTCAACCAATCATTATACATTGTATAGACATATTGAAATATCACACTGTACAATGTACCCCATAAATATGTACACTTATTATGTGTCAACTAAAAATAAAAAATGGGATAGAATTTTAAGAATGTAACAATTTTTTCTAAAAAGTTCTCAACTTGATTTGATCATTACTGTGTATGAAAACATCACATTGTACCCCATAACTTTGTACAAATATGTCAATTAAAAATAAAATAAAACTGTATTTTTGATGAGTTACTGAAAAACAAAGTAGAAATAGGTGTACACATATGGTAAAATAGATATAAGTCCAATATTCAATAATTGAGCAGTGTAGCTTTGTGTGTGTGTGTGTGTGTGTGTGTGTGTGTCGGTGTGTGTAAGATTAAACTATAGAATAATTACAGATGGAATTTTGCTAAAACACTGATATATCTGAAGATGACTGCCCAATTAATAAAGAGACCACAATTTATTTCTGTTATCATTATGTAGTTAGATCCCAAAGTCTTGTGCTAGTTGGATTCTCAAAGCACAATTGTGTTGAAAGACCACATTTACCGTGTCCTGAGGTACATCTTTTCTCCAGCGTTCTGGGAAAACAGCTCTCCATTCCTAATTCATATTGGTCCATAAAGAACTTTCCACCTTGATCCTCAAAGCTGCAACCTTAAATCCTGTGGTTCCCTCAGGGGAGTTTGTTCAGAATAGCCCTGTTCTCCTGCAGAGTGAAAGGATGGGAAAACAAAGAAAAGCAACCGGCGAGGATGCCCCCACTCACCCTCATGCCCACCGAAGTACCCTCACCCCAAAACTCTGTCCCACCACAGTCTTTCCTGAGACTGTGTCCTTCAGCAAGGTGGGCAAGAGTTGTCCCAGGGGCCTCAGAGAGCTGTACTCTATCTCGGGCCTGGAGTCTTCCTCTTCAATGACTTTCTACAAGCCTCTCTGAGAACCACGCGAATTGTCATGATTTAGGACACGGAAATTTCAGCCTAAAAGTTTGGCTGGGATCTGATGCAAGTCAGGGGACTTGGGGATGTAGGGGGCTCTCTAATAACATTGTGGGTTAAAGCTAGATACAGGTTAAACTCCACCCTAGGTTGACTGAAATGTGGCAAGGTCTTACTGGATTTTCTTGTTATTTTCTGCTCTAGAAGAGGATATTTTGATGGCTTAAAATAAATGTGGATAGAGCTGGGGAGGAGAGTGGGGGAGGGCAGGATGGGGAGAGGTGGTCCATCAGCTCTGAGTCATCATTAGCAAGTCGTAAGGGATTTTGGTGTGCTCTTGCACAGTGAGGCGGCTTTAAGGTAACAATGATGTGCTGCATGTTTCAGAAAGTTTGAAGAAAGGGTTTTGAACACTTTCATCTTAAAGAAAGTATAGCTGTTGGAGGACATAGATATGTTACCCTGATCCAAACATCATACAACGTGCAAATGTACCCCATGAATATGTTTTTATGTTATTGGTTAAAATAAATTTAAGAAAACTAAATCTAATCAAAATAACTAATTAATGCCATCTAAAATTCTGGCTAGCTTGGATCCAAAACCTACTCCCCTCCAAATGCCTGGTAGTAGCATTTTCTGGAGAGGAGAGACCCTGGTGGTCACTTGGGTTCTCCCTCCTCCCTCAATGGCTCTCACTGACTCCTCAGGAAGTCTGAGCAGCTGTTTCCCAGCTGAGCCTCCTTCTGAAGTACCTGCCACTTGCTGTGTCCCAAAGGGCAGGGAGACACCAAGAGAGACACAGTCTGTTTCTTCCTGACTGTCCCACAACCAGCTGTTTCCTGCGAACCTCCCGTTCCATAGCTTGAAAGGGTGGAGGGTTGCACTCAGTCTCCCCAGGGTGGAACTCAAGGCCCACATAGGTTTGCCTGTTCTTGGCGGTACCCACACCTCAGGGCTGGGCTGCCCTTAACAGACTCTTCCCCAGCCACAAGACAAGAGGCTTGGGAGATGTCTGGAAGAGCTGCCACTTGCGGTGTTCTAATTTTTTTATTTATTTATTTATTTTTAATTTTACAGGCTGCATTTTGATTTGTTGTACACAAATGGGGGTACAACTATTCGTTTCTATGGTTGTGCATGATGCAGATTCACACCATTCATGTAATCATACATGTACATAGGGTAATGATGTCTGTCTTATTCCACCATCTTTCATACCCCTGCCCCTCCTCCCTCTCCTTTTCCTCAATGTAATCTAAAGTTCCTCCATTCTTCTCTCACCCCCAACCCCTCATCCCCATTAAATATCATCATCCACTTATTAGGGAAAACAGTCAAACTTTTGTTTTTTTGGGATTGGCTTATTTCACTTAGCATGACATTCTCCAGTTCCATTCATTTATCTGCAAATGTCATAATATTATTCTTCTTTATGGTTGAATAATATTCCATTGTGTATATACCACATTTTCTTTATCCATTCATCTGTTGGAGGGCGTCTAGATTTGTACTACAATCTAGCCACTGTGAATTGAGCTGTTATAAACATTGATGTGGCTACTTTACTATAGTTTGCTGATTTAAAATCTTTGAGTATAAACTGAGGAGTGGGATAACTGAGTCAAATGGCGGGTCCATTCCAAGTTTTCTAAGGAATCTCTACACTGCTTTCCAGATCTAGGATTCCCTTCTGCTGGTAAGTCCTTAGGACTCACTTCTGGTTGGATTAAGGATCTGACTGGTTATTTGTAGAGATTTTCTCTTGGAATCACACCCTCTTCTCCTTAATCTACAGCCAGTTCCTTGACATACTCTGATGGGTGTGGAACGGGTACCCTGGATCTATGTTGACCAGACTTTTGGCAAAAATGTCAGTATGTGGGACAAAGGGGCATTTAGTTACCCCACTCAATGCTTTGCCCTTGGAGAATGCTGAAAATATTTATGCTGCTGGTGAATTCATCTTTCAGTTCCTGCACCTAAAAGGATACTCTCTGAGAGGTGTGCATGACCAGTGTGACTCAAGGACATATCTATTCTCCGGTGAGTCTAAAATCATCTAAATATTGCTTTAGGCTTCCCAGAGAAGTTATTTCATGCATGTCAAATTATAGTCTATGTGGGTTTCCAAATCTAGAGGAAAAGGATTGAATTTTGACCGTAAGCATGACATTAAATAAAACCAAGTTTTTATGAAGATGCTCTAATAGTTCAGGAAAATTTTCTTCTGTTTCTAATTTGCAAAGAATTTTCATGATGAAAGAATATTGAATGCTATCAAAACTTTTTCTGTCTCTGGATGATCTGAGATGATCATGTGATTTTTTATTTTACTTTCTGTTTACATGGTAAACTTGGTGGTGGTGAATTATTTCAATCATATGTTGATGGATTTAATTTGCCAATATTTCATTGAGGATTTTGTATTGTTTATGAGGGATATTGATTTATAAATTTCTCTTCTTGCAATGATCTTGTCTGGTACTGATTTGAGGCTGTTGTTGCCTCATAAATACACTAATGACACCTCTTCCTCTATGTTCTGAAAGAGTTGGTGTGAGATTAATGAATTTGTTTCCCCAAATGCTTGACAGAATCCACATCTTAAGCTAGTGTTCTCTTTACAGGAATGTTGCTATGTTGTTGTTTGGTTCTTTAGCATACAGCTCTTAAGGTTTTCTATTTTTTTCTGTCAATTTTGGTTAATTGTATCTTTCAAGGAATTTATAAATTCCATCTAAGTTTTTAAATTTATTGACATAAAACTTTTCATAATATTCCTGTTTTCACCTTCATTTCTGTAGGACCTTTGCTATTTTCTCTTTTACTCCTGGTATTTATTAATAAAAGGATTCTCTTTCTTTCTTTTACTTGATTAATGAATTTTTCTAGAGATTTATCAATTTTATTGATCTTCTTAGAAAACACAAGGAATCAACTTTTGATTTTCTTTACTTACTCTATTGCTTGTCCACATTCTGCTTTATTTGATATTCCTTCTCTTTTACTTGTTTTGGACTTAATTTCTCTTTTCCTACTTTCTTAATGTATGATCATAGAACATTATTTTTTTTCTATTAATCCACTTATAGTCATAAATTATCTTGAAATATTCTTTTTGCTGTATCCCAAATTGTTAACATAGTGTATTGCCACTATAATTCAGTTCTAAACATTTTCTAGTTTACTTGTAAATGTGTTCTCTATCTATGGATTCTTTAACATCTATTGCTTAATTTCAAATATTTGGGGATTTTTTGATATCTCCTTTGAACTTAATTTAATGTAGTGATAGAATAGACTCTATAGTTTTGATCCTGTGAAATTGGTTAGTTTTCTTTAAATAAACATGGACAGTTCTTAAATATTCTACAAATTCTAATTAAACTTAGGATTGAGAACCATATGACTGATATACTTTGGGGTCCTTCCTAGTCTCATAATCTGTGATTCTGAATTTTCTTCCCTTTATAAAGGGTTTTTGTTTGTTAGTTTAGTTTTTGAACCAGGGATTTGCTACATTGCCCAGGCTGGGCTCCAACTCCTGGGCTCAAGTGATTCTCCCACTTCAACCTCAGAAGTAACTGGGACTAGAGATGTGCACCCACGCTGAGCCAGAAAGGAGCTTTTACTAATGGAATGTCAGACTGAGCAGTTCAGAGGGAGTTGACTTAAGCACGTACCAGTTTTTCCCCAGGGCCTCTCACCCTTTGATGCCTATTTCCCTGATGCAGGGTCCTGGTTGCCCCCCGACAAGTCTTAAAGTCATTTTTTCCAGACATACACGGCAGGCTCCAGTTATCATGATTCAAATCCCTTTCTGTGCTGACGTATTTATAAAATGTGTTCAAACAAGAGGCAGAAACCGGCTCTACTAATAGCTTTCCTATGTTGCTATGGTGCCATTTGTGCTATTAATAAAGGAGGAGCACTTAATGAGTTTGATTCATGTAGCAGCTTCCCAGGATGACAGATCATCCACAGAATATACTAATTGGATGTATCGAATAGTCTGGGAATGAACAGCAGTGTTATTAACAACCTTGTGTCAAAACGACTTCCACAGCCAAATCATAAAGCTTAGGCACCGGAGGTGATACTATGTGTATAGATCAAATCCATCTACGACACTTGTAAGGTGCTTTTCCTCCCTGCTAGCATTGTTTTAGAATTCACTCTGCTGAGACATCTATTCCAGCAGGAAAGACAATGACAATCTCAACATGGCCAATCTTTAACTTTACTGGTCAGAGACAGGAGGTGAGAAAAATAATCTCACCAGTTTCTAAATTTGTGCCCTATGACCCCTTGGCACCTATTCCACTGGAGACTCTGATTCCTAAAATGACCTGTGAGATATTTTCATGGTGCCTACTTGCTTGTGAAGGATTCTCAATGCCAAGACTCTTTCTTTGCTCTCTGAGTTTTTCAGTTAGACCCTTTCATCCCCTGCCTTAAGGGCATGCAGGTCCACACTGCAGAAAATGGAAAAACAATAGGTGGCAAAAAGTTGTCGATTGAATATAAACAGTTTTTAAAATTGTCTCTAGCACAACATTTTTGTAAAAAACATTCTCTCTCATTGGATTTGTACAGAAACATTGCAAAGTAGATATTCTGATATGAACTTTTATAGATAATGAAACTAAGGCTCAAAATTTAAACCACACAAAGTCATGCTGCATATTATTATAAAAGTTCAGTTTTATCTAACTTCAAGTTCTGTAATTTTCCCATGTTGCTCTTAAAATAGTTCATATAAAATTGCAAACATTTTGACCTCATGGTATATTTTATTTTAAGATTCTCTAGCTCCCTATTCAATTATTTTGCCACTCACAGCTGCCAGATCAACTAGATGCTTCCAGAGAAAATATTGTCAGAAGTTCCATTCAATCTACCTAATGCCAAGCCTCTTGCTCCAGTAATTCCACTCAGCTTAATATTTTAGTGACTGAAAGTAGTTTGAAAAGGTTATATTCTCTGGTAACATTTTCAGGTGGCCAGGGAGTTATGGAGACCTCAGACAAGGTAGTTAGTGCTGTGAAATTTTCAGGCTTATGAGGGAGAAGTATTGGAACAAAGATGAGCTAAGACATGAGGCACTTTGAAATACTAGCATTATGAGCAGGCTGAGAAGGAAAGCTGGCCCGTTCCAAACAGGGCAGGGCTTGGCCAGATGAACTGAGCTGGCAGCAGCTGCATTCTACAAAAGGCAACTCGGACCCAGATCTAGATTAGGTCATAGAAATGTGGTGGTGATGGAGGAAGAGGGATTGCTTTGCTCTGTAAACAGGATGGGGACCTCAGAGCCCTTCCAGCAGAAATAGTTCATAGGCATTGGGCAAGGTCATGAAACCTGTTTTCTGTTTCTAAGAGATTGGGACTGAGCCTGGTAAATTTCCTGTGACGGTGAAGAGTGACCAAGAATTGGAAAGGGCTTGGGTCTGCCATCCATCATGACAATCCTTCAGTGGAAAGGACACACAAATCTCCAGGTAGCCTCCCCTGACAGTGAAACTGCCTTTAATCTAAGCTGCTTCTCAGCTGCCTGGTGTGCACTCCAGAACAGAAGATGAAGAAGAATCACCATATCTCCCATAACACTTGAAATTTGTTTACAAAAACCCAAAATAAATACATCATTTTCTTCTAAAATAGTGTATTTTGTTTTCTGGTTCTATATTTGCATTTATTTAGACTGGTGACCGTAGTGATTGATGTGATGCTTCATTGCCAAATACATTGATTTCTCATCTAATTCTCCCAAGTACAAATCTTTTCAGAATTCCCCTTACTTCTTTTATACATAGCATTTAACAGGTGCTCAAAAATGTTTAATGTGCCCACCCTCTGCAGGGTGGAACATTAGAAAATACCGAAACATGTCACAGCTAAAGATGTGTGAACGTGACCTTGTGTGTTCACTGTGTAGTGTCTGAAGCAATTAATGCATGTCTTTAAATGTCACCTTTCCTGAGGGCAGTAGGTGCTCTTCAGACTTTCTTGCACCTGGCAAAATTGTTAAAACCCAAATTTCTGGGCTCACCTTAGAGTTTCCAGTTTAGTCATTCTGGGTTAGGGCCTTGGGGTTAGTATTTCTAATTAGTACCCAGGTGAGGCTGTTACTGCTGGCCAGGGGCCCACACTTTGAGAAGTACTGCATTAGGGAATAAACTAAGCATATGAGATAATAGAAACTTCAGGTTGGAAAGCAAATGGTTCCAAATCTGTCATAGAACCCTCATGGGCTTTTTCCTAAAAAAAAATATGTATGGTACCTTTATTGATCCATACAAAATAGATGACTTACCCTTTAGAAAAGGATAGGAGTGGGTGATTAATTGTTAACTCAGTCTGAAACATGTAGTGCCATTAATGAAAATCTTCCCTACTCCTAACTAACCTGCACTTATGACAGATTCTTCTAGTGGTAACCACAAGTAATATATGACCAATGTTAATTGAAGTTATGCTTGTATTTTAGGACAGGCAGTAGTGCATCCAACCAGTGGCAATTGTTTCAATTAATTCCATTCAGAAGCATCAGCTGGGGTGGAAAAATGGGCTGCAAATGGCTCCTTGGATTCCCTCCAACCTCTTTGCCTCCCTGTGTCACTATACAACCCATCCAAGTGACCTGAGTCCTTATCAGCACCAGAGGATCACACATTTGGACTACTCAAGAGGGAGACCCAGAGTGAATTAATATAAAATCAGTTATTGAAATGTTAAGAAATGCGGGGTTTTCAAGATGGCGAACTAGAGGGTGGCTGCATTTCATGTTACTCCAGGATGCAGGATTCAAAAGAGGAGATAGTGAGAGACTTGGGACCAACTCAAAGCTGCCGGGTGAGTCTCTCCTGTTGGGGAGGTATCCCGGATGGGGCAGTAGTCCCAGAATGCAGGGAACTTTGTGAAGTAGAGTTGCCCAGCGAGAGGTCCGTCCCCCCACTGGAGTGGTAAACACGGACAACTGGGAACATTGTAGAGGAGGCTGCTCAGCACAGCGCTTGGACTCGGAGCAACCACTGGGGCTCCGGGAGGTTGCCTGAGGAGGAGCTGCGTGGCAAGTTCTTTGGACTCAGAGTGATTGCTTCTGAACACCGGGGGGCTGCCTGGAGGAAGAGGAGGAGAGTGGCGGGTTGCTTGGTCTAGGAGTGACTGCATCAGAGCTCCGGGTGGCTGCTCAGAGGAGGAGGAGAGTGGTGAGTTGTTTGGACTCAAAGTGACAGCTCATGAACAATGGTGGCCTGCCTGGAGGAGGAGCGCACTGGGTTGCTTGGTCTCGGGGTGACCCTGAACACCCGGGGGGCTACCCTGAGGAGGAGGAGGAACAGGGCAGGTCACTTGGACTCGGAGTGACTGCCTAGGGCTACGGGCGGTTGTTGGGAGGAGGAGACGTGAAGTGAGTTGCCTGGACTCCTAGTGACTGCATCGGAACACCGGGCAGCTGTCCGGAGGAAGAGGTGTGTGGCGGGTTTCTGGGACTCGGAGCTATTATACAGGGCTCCAGGTGGCGGCTCAGAGGAGGGGCTGCATAACCAGGCAATTAGGTGTGGAGCAGGGTCCCAGGACCTAGGTGGATTCTTGGTGGAAGAGCCACACAGAGACACACTTAGGGGTGGAGCAAAGGTTCCAGGACTTGGGGCAGATTCTCTGAGGAGAGGCAGCCGAAGGAGACTCATCTGTGAAGGGTGAGGCTCCCAGGCCCAGGAGGTAGGTCCGGGCACCTGGGAACGTTGCAGATGAAGGCAGCCCAGCCCAGGTGGTAGTTGTAAATTGAGGGGAATCTCTAGGAGGGGAACTGACCAGCGAGACCTCCCCACCAGGTGAGTCTTCCCCAACAGGTGAGTTTTTCCCACAAGGATGGTAAAACCAGAGACACAGGCACAAACAGGCCTTGCCTCAGCCCGCAGCCTAGGCTCCTTTGGATGACCATTGGTCAACAAGTGGAGGCACCTCTGCCCACTAGCAGGGAATATACCCCACCTGAGGGTCACCACCCCTAGAGAGGCAGCTTCCTTGTGGAGCACCGCATTATCAACTTCCTCCAAGACTTCAGGCTACTGAAGGATAAGAGGGGATATACTAGCAATCTTCAGGGACATTATAAGTCAATAGAGGAAATCTGCAATATCTTAATGACCCACTGATTAATGAACAATATGAGAAAACAAGGGAAGAAAATGCCCCAAACAAATCTAGATGTTACATCAATAAAATCCAATGACAGCATGGCAGAAGAAATGACAGAAAGGGAGTTCAGAATGTACATAATTACAATGATCAGGGAAGCAAACGATGAGATGAAAGAGCAAATGCAGGCATCGAATGATCGCACCAATCGACAGTTAAAAGAGCAAATACAGGAAGCAAAAGATCATTTTAATAAAGAGCTAGAGATATTGAAAGAAAACCAGACAGAAATCCTTGAAATGAAGGAAAAAATATACCAAATTAAGAACTCCAGAGAAAGCATAACCAATAGGATAGAACACCGAAGACAGAACCTCAGATATTGAAAAAAAATATTTGACCCTGAAAACAAAGTTGAACAAACAGAGAAGATGGTAAGAAATCATGAACAGAATCTCCAAGAACTATGGGATATCATGAAAAGGCCAAATTTGAGAATTATTGGGATTGAGGAAGGCTTAGAGAAACAAACCAAAGGAATGAACAATCTATTCAATGAAATAATATCAGAAAATTTCACAAGTCTGAAGAATGAAATGGAAAATCAAGTTCAAGAGGCTTATAGGACTCCAAATACACAAAATTACAACAGACCCACACCAAGGCACATTATAATGAAAATACCTAACATACAAAATAAAGACAGAATTTTAAAGGCTGTGAGAGAAAAGAACCAAATTACATTCAGGGGGAAACCAATACGGATATCAGCAGAGTTTTCAATCCAGACCCTAAAAGCTAGAAGAACCAGCAACAACATTTTTCAAGCTCTGAAAGAAAATGGATGCCAACCAAAAATCTTATACCCAGCAAAACTTACCTTCAAATTTGATGATGAAATAAAATCTTTCCATGATAAACAAAAGCTAAAAGAATGTACAAAAAGAAAGCCAGCATTACAGAACATTCTCAGCAAAATATTTCATGAGGAAGACATAAAAAACAAAGAAGCAAATCAGCAAAAGCAGGAATTATCTTAAAGGAACTGTCAAATAAAGGAGGAACCAAGTTGTGTCAAAAAAATAAATAAATAAATAGAATTTTAAAAATGAACCAAATGACTGGGAATATAAATCATATCTCAATAATAACCTTGAATTTTAATGACTTGAATTCATCAATCAATAGACATAGACTGGCAGATTGGATTAAAAAGAAAGATCCAAAAATATGTTGCCTGCAAGAGACTCACCTCATAGAAAGAGATACCAATAGATTAAAGGTGAAAGGATGGGGAAAAACATACCATGCACATGGGCTCAGCAAAAAAGCTGGAGTATCCATCCTCATTTCAGATAATGTGGACTTCAAGCCAATATTAGTCAGAAGGGATAAAGAAGGACATTTCATACTGCTTAAGGGAAGCATAAATCAGCAAGATATAACAATCATAAACATCTATGCCCCAAACAGTGGCTCATCCATGTATGTCAAACAAATCCTTCTCAATTTTAGAAACCAAATAGACCATAACACAATAATACTAGGTGATTTTAACATGCCTCTCTCACTACTGGACACATCTTCCAAACAAAAATTGAACAAAGAAACCATAGATCTCAATAACACAATCAATAATTTAGACTTAACAGACATTTTAGAATATACCATCCAACCAAGAGCGAATACACTTTCTTCTCAGCAGCACATGGAACCTTCTCTAAAATAGACCATATATTATGCCACAAAGCTAACGTTAGCAAATACAAGAAGATAGAGACACTACCTTGTATTCTATCAGATTATAATGGATTGAAGTTAGAAATAAATGAAAGAGTAAAAAACAGAAACTACTCCAACACCTGGAGATTGAACAATATGCTATTAAATGATGAAAGGATAACAGAAGATATTAGGAAGGAACTTAAAAAATTCTTAGAGGTAAATGAGAACAAAGAAACATAATATCAAAATCTCTGGAACACTATGAAAGCAGTACATAGAGGAAAATTTATTTCATGGAGCGCATTTAATAAAAGAAGTAAAACTCAACAAATAAACGACCTAACACTACAGCTCAAAGCCCTAGAAAAAGAAGAACAGATCAACACCAAAAGTAGTAGAAAACAGGAAATAGTTAAACTGAGAGCTGAAATCAACGAAATTGAAACAAAAGTAACAATACAAAAAATTGACAAAATAAATAGTTGGTTCTTCGAAAAAATAAACAAAATTGATAAACCTTTAGCCACACTAACAAAGAGAAGATGAGAGAAATCGCAAATCACTAAAATTCGGAATGAACAAGGAAATATCACAACAGACACGACTGAAATACAAAATATAATTAGAAGCTATTTTGAAAATCTATACTCCAACAAAATAGAAAATTTCAAAGACATCAATAGGTTTCTAGAGACATATGAATTGCCTAAACTGAACGAGGAGGACATACACAATTTAAATAGACCAATTTCAAGTAATGAAATAGAAGAAGTCTTCAAAAGCCTACCAACAAAGAAAAGTCCAGGACCAGATGGGTTCTCAGCCTAGTTCTACAAAACCTTTAAAGAAGAGCTCATTCCAAAACTTCTCAAAGTATTCCATAAAATAGAAGAGGCGGAAACCCTCCCAAACTCATTCTATGAAGCCAATATTACCCTGATACCTAAAGCAGACAGAGACACATTGAAGAAAGAAAATTTCAGACCAATATCCTTAGTGAACATCGACGCAAAAATTCTCAACAAAATTTTAGCAAATCGCATACAAAAACATATTAAAGAGATAGTGCACCATGATCAAGTGGGTTTCATCCCAGGGATGAAAGGTTGGTTCAACATCAGGAAATCAATAAATGTCATTCACCAAATCATTAGACTTAAAGTCAAGAATCACATGATTATTTTGATAGATGCAGAAAAAGCATTTGATAAAATACAGCACCCCTTCATGCTCAAAACACTAGAAAAAATAGGGATAGTAGGAACATTCCTTAACATTGTAAAGGCCATCTATGCTAAACCCATGGCTAATATCATTCTAAATGTTGGAAAACTGAAAGCATTTCCCCTAAAAACTGGAACAAGGCAGGGATGCCCTCTTTCACCACTTCTTTTCAATATTGTCCTTGAAACTCTAGCCAGAGCAATTAGACAGACCAAAGAAATTAAAGGAATACGAATAGGAAAAGAAGAACTCAAACTATCCCTATTTGCTGATGATATGATTATATAATTATAGTAACCAGGAAATTCCACCAGAAAACTTTTAGATCTCATAAGTGAATTCAGTAGAGTAGTGGGATATAAGATCACTGCACATAAATCTAAGGCATTTTTATACATAAGTGATGAATCTTCAGAAAGAGAAATTAGGAAAACTACCCCATTCACAACAGTATTGAAAAAAATAAAATACTTGGGAATCAAAGTAACAAAAGAGGTGAAAGGCCTCTACAATGAGAACTACAGAACACTAAAGAAATAAATTAAAGAAAACCTTAGAAGATGGAAAGATCTCCCATGTTCTTGGATAGGAAGAATTACTATTGTCAAAATGGCCATACTACCAAAAGTGCTATACAGATTCAATGCAATTCCAATTAAAATCCCAATGATGTACCTTACAGAAATAGAGCAAGCAATTATGAAATTCATCTGGAAGAATAAAAAACCCAGAATAGCTAAAGCAATCCTTGGCAGAAAGAGTGAAGCAAGGGGTATCACAATACCAGATCTTCAACTCTACTACAAAGCAATAGTAACAAAAACGGCATGGTATTGGTACCAAAATAGAAAGGTGGATCAATGGTACAGAATAGAGGACACGGACACAAACCCAAATAAATACAATTTTCTCATACTAGATAAAGGGGTCAAAAATATGCAATGGAGAAAAGATAGCCTCTTCAACAAATGGTGCTGGGAGAATTGGAAATCCATATGCAACAGAATGAAACTAAACCCATATCTCTCACCATGCCCGAAACTAAACTCAAAATGGATTAAGGATCTCGGAATCAGACCAGAGACCTTGCATCTTATAGAAGAAAAAGTAGGTCCAGAGCTTCAACATGTCGCCTTAGGACCAGACTTCCTCAACAGGACTCCCATAGCACAAGAAATAAAAGCAAGAATTAATAACTGGGATAGATTCAAACTAAAAAGCTTTCTCTCAGCAAAGGAGACTATCAGCAATGCAAAGAAAGAGCCTACAGAGTGGGAGAATATCTTTGCCAATCATACTTCAGATAGAGCGCTAATCTCCAGAATCTATAAAGAACTCAAAAATCTCTACACCAAGAATGTAAATAATCCAATTGACAAATGGGCTAAGTAAATGAATAGACACTTCACAGAAGAAGATCTACAAGCAATCAACAAACATATGGAAAAATGTTCAACATCTCTAGTAATAAGAGAAATGCAAATCAAAACCACCCTAAGATTCCATCTCACCCCAATTAGAATGGCAATTATCAAGAATACAAGCAACAACAGGTGTTGGCGAAGATGTGGGGAGAAAGGTACACTCTTACATTGCTGGTGGGGCTGCAAATTAGTGCAGCCACTCTGGAAAGCAGTGTGGAGATTCCTTAGAAAACTTGGAATGGAACCACCATTTGACCCAGCTATCCCACTCCTTGGCCTATACCCAAAGGACTTAAAATCAGCATATTACAGAGATACAGCCACATCAATGTTCATAGCTGCTCAGTTCACAATAGCCAGATTGTGGAACCAACCTAGATGTCCTTCAATTGATGAATGGATAAAGAAAATGTGGTATATATATACAATGGAATATTACTCAGCCATAAAGAATGATAAAATGATGGCATTTGCAGGCAAATGGATGAAATTGCAGAATATCATGCTAAGTGAGATATGCCAATCTCAATAAAACAAAGGAAGAATGATATCGCTAATAAGTGGATGATGACACATAATGGGGGGTGGGAAGGGTTAGTGTTGGGGTTGGAGTTGGGTTTAGGGAGGGGGGCAGGAATGGAGGAAGGAAGGACTGTATAGATGGAGGGGAAGGGTGGGAGGGGAGGGGGGGAAGGGAAAAAATGGCAGAATGAATCAACAACATTACCCTATGTAAATTTATGATTACACAAATGGTTTGCCTTTACGGCATGTACAGACAGAGAAAAAACATGTATCCCATTTGTTTACAATAAAAAAAAAAAAGAAACTGTGGTATATATATACAATGAAATATTACTCAGCCATAAAGAATGATAAAATGATGGCATTTGCAGGCAAATGGATGAAACTGGAGAATATCATCCTAAATGAGATAAGTCAATCTCAAAAAACCAAAGGACGAATGATATCGCTAATAAGTGGATGATGACACATAATGGGGGGTTGGAGGGGTTAGTGTTAGGGTTAGAGTTAGGGTTAGGGAGGGGGGCAAGAATGGAGGAAGGAAGGACTGTTTAGAGGGAAAAGAGGGGTTGGAGGGGTGGGGGGGAAGGGAAAAAATAACAGAATGAATCAAACAACATTACCCTATGTAAATTTATTATTACACAAATGGTATGCCTTTACGCCATGTACAAGCAGAGAAACAACATGTATCCCATTTGTTTACAATAAAAAAATGGGAAAAAAAAAAGAAATGCAATTCTAACCTGCACTAACCACTGATCCATCTAAGATGTGCATCCGACTTCCCTGAATTCACCTGGTCATGCTACAAACAGGAAATAGTGTTTGTTCATCCCGATTATATTATTTATCTGTTTAGTGATTTCAGAAATTCTTGGATATAATTAACAGTTATTTCTACATCATGGAATCAAAGCTAAAATATTTCCTACTTTTCCTTATATTTCTAATTTCTGAGTTCATTCTATCTTTTGGGACTTTTAATTTGCCCTGACACCATAGATTATAAATATCAAGTAAGACCATAAAAAACAGTGGATGACAAAATGCTTTATGTTCTCTCAAGTTAGACATGTAAGAACTTTTCAGCAAATGGGCAGGTTTAATTCAAAATGTAACTTCGACTTAGAAATTCTATTTAGTTTCATTCTGATTACTACAATTCACTTGCTTTATGATATGTTCTCTTACTGTATGTTTTTGAAACTTTTCCACAATGCTTTTATCAGGGAATTTTAATATACTGTTGATAAATGCACCTTCAAAAGCTCTTGAGTACTAACTCTAGGTACTAGATCAACTGTCATTCATTGGACAAATCATTCTTTGAATATGTGGGAGATTTCCAGTAGTTTTATTATTCGCAAATGTTATGTGTGCAAAACATGCCTACTGCCTTTTCTAAAAACTGTATAACTTGTAATTTGGAAGAAGTAACCAGATATTTAAATCTTTGCTTATGTGATGTAATACATCATATTTCTACCATTGCAATTTTCAGAGAAACAGTTTGCAAAAATCAGAGACTAAAGGGAAGGGAATCCATTAATTATTGAAAATATACTATTTGCCCAATATTTTGGTGATCTCCTCCATGTGCTATGATCCTTATTCATGTGAGATAAGGTTCACTATGCCAACTTTTATGGACAAGAAAATAGAGGTTTAAAGATATTAGTAAATGACCCTAAATGATAGCACAGATATAAAATCCAGGTGTTTCCAACTGCAAAGCTGGAGAGTCTTCCCCTGCATGGTGGCTCTCAATCCTGGATGCACATTAGAACATCCTGGGGAGTTGTAAATAAATTACTAGTGTCCTGGCTCCACCCTTAGCAACTGGGACTTAATTTGTGTTGGTGTATGGCCTGGACATTAGCATGTTAACAAAATACCTCATGTCTCAGTGGTTCTGATGGGTATTTGTTACCATTCATTCTGCTTTTTCAGGAAGATTAGCATTCTACAAAGGTTTAGGCTGGTGATGAATTCCAACAGGAAATGATTTCTTAGAAATTTGAAAGTGGACTTGGAGCAAAGTGTGAGGACACTCTTATGCTTGGTGTCTTGTAGTTCCATACATGACCAGAGCCACTGGCAATCCAATACTAGCAGATGGCAAGGCAAAGGAGAATCACCCCATCTTAAAACAACCATAAAATAAGTTCACAAGGAAGGCATATATACTCAGAATATTCAGCATGAAGTGCAAAAATTCAGTTTAGTTTTGGAAAAAATTAACCAAAACACATGCAGACTATAAAACTTTTTTATCCGTTTATTCTGAAGATGCTCAAATGAACTGATTAAATAAGTTGCATCCTGAATAACAAAATAGTACAATATTTTTCTACAGCATTCAGTGATGTGTCTCAATTCTCCCATTATTAACTACTGTTCTTAAAGAAAGAAATCAAGTACTTAGAGAGGCAACATGTTTGGATTGGTTTGAATTGGTGAAACATAAAACTAGAAAGTACGACAGGGGTTGTGTATTTTTCTTTCCCTTTGCAATCAGCCCAAGTAATAATATGAGCTAAAATGTATCTTTACCATGATATTTTCCTTGGCACATGACAGACTTTGAGAACTCACACAGAGGAGGGAGCAGTCTGGTGACAGTAGGATTCATGCATTTCCGCTCACCACAGGACATCTCCTTCTTGCCATCTCCACTGTAAAACTCACTGCAGATACTCTGCAGCACTGCCTAGCCCTGGAACAGAAGTCAGTAAGGTAGACCTGGGCTGTGACCCCAAGATGGAGAGGAGAGCTTTGGTTACATTATGCATCCTGGCAGCATTGGTGGAATAAAAAGTAAAAGAATGTGATCAAGAAGCTGTATTTCCAAGATTAAGCCCCTAGAACACCTGGATTAGAACCAGATTTTAGAGACCTCTCTTCCTCCTTCCTAGTGTTGGATGACTGCTGAGAAGTAGGGAGGTGATAGGAAGGGTTGGAGATTTCCAAGGGCAGGGATGTTGCAAGCTTGTTCAAGTTCTCTATCTCCAGAACTGAACCCAGATTCTGACAGATGGGAGGTCAAATTATAAATATGTGTTGCATTTTTGAATAAATGATATCTTTCCGCAAAAGACTGGCAAGGACTTATAAAGAGTGTTTTAGTTAGCTTTATTGTTGCTGTGGCCAAAGGACCTGATGAGAATAATCTAGAGGAGGAGAAGTTTATATGGGGCTCACAGATTCATAGGTTTCGGTCTATAGACAGTGGACTCCATAACTCTAGTCCCAAGATGAGGCAGATCATTGAGGCAGAGAAAAGGGGATAGTGGAGAAAGAGTGTCAGAAACATGGTCTTTAGGAAGAAGAGAGAGAGTGTGGCTCTTCAAGAACAAAATATATACCCCAAAGGCATCCCCCGGTGACTTACCTTCTCCAGCCACACCCAACCTGCAGGCAGTTACCACCCAGTTAATCCTAATCAGTGTGGATCAATGTGCTGATTAGGTAAATACTCCCATAACCTAATAATTTCACCTCTAAAATTTCTTGCATTAACACATGAGCTTTTGGGGGACACCACATATCTAAACCATACCAAGGAGACATGCCCTTACTTTACAGCTTTGCCTGAAAGGTTTCCATTCACCCTATCCCAACTCCTTCCATCACCAGGATGAGTAAGGCTAGACACTCATATTAGACCCAATCAAACAGCATCACTTAAGATCATTGTCTCTGGAAAGATTCCAGATGAAGCCATCAGGAAATACTCTACTCTCTGTATGTAAATGAATCTGTTTTTACCTTTCCTCAGTGAGACTAGCAGGCATCAAAACCCATGTGTACTTAAGCCCTTCCTTATGAGGTGGGACTCTACAACTATACATCAAGGAACTTCTATTTGATCATATGGAATAGACACTTCATCTTCAATATCACTTCCTTGTGATGAATTAGTGAAATCCCTGTCATGCCCCTATAAAGATTCTAGTGCAAATGGAATCATGGCTGCCAGCAATTATAAAGTGTTCTGTTACTAATGAATTTAGAGGGGATTGGACTACATGTCTTGAAAGGTTAATCACAGATTTAGTATAGTCCAAAACATGGAGGCTGACAATTTTTTGCACTTCTTACAAGTCATTAAAAAGCTTAGAATTCATTTCTCCAGTGATGAGACTAATAGAGAGTTAAGAGTCTAATTTGTGCATTTGAAATTTACCTTTTATCCTGTTGAAGTAATGAAAGGGAAGCAGCCGCAACATGCATGCTTTCTATCATTTGAAGAGTTTCTATGCAAAAAAACTAGTAAAATGTTACCATGTTGCTTTCCTGAGATGGCTGTGTACATCCTCAGCTTCCCCACTCAACGACCACTTAGCTCTGCTCTATTACTGACCTTGAGACCCCAACGGACACCCTATAATGGAATGACCAGTAGAATTCTATGTTCCTGGGACACAGATGTCCAATTTATAATTTATAGTAAAAAAGAGAACTAGTCACAGATAATGAAAGAGTACTTTTTATTTACTGTTTGATGATTATAAGTTGAATGTTAGAGGCTTTAGAGTTTCTTCCATAACTAAGCCCCTCAAAGTTGGTGACTGATACTTTCAAATCATCCTATGGATAATAATAGCCTGACACAAAATTTTAAAGGTACAATATGATACACAGAAATACATATAATGTCCATAATCACCGAAAGAGAATGACTTGCTGGGTTCGGTGGCATATGCCTGCAATCCCAGTGGCTCAGGAGGCTGAGACAGGAAGATCACAAGTTCAAAGTCAGTCTCAGCAACTTAGTGAGGCCGTAAGTGACTTAGTGAGACCCTGTCTTAAAAAATAAAAAAAGCCTGAGGATGTAGGTCAGTGAATAATTGCTCCTGGGTTAAATCCCCAGGACTCCTCTGGACAAAAAAAAAAAAAAGAAAAGGAGAGAATAACTTCAAATAAAGTCAAATACAATTCCAAATGAAAGTAATTATTCTCATTCAATGTAGTAAGAAATCACAATGATTCCTCATTGTGTTTGTAAAAAAGCAAACAAAGAGATAAAATAACAGGATGCTATAATTCAAGATAAAAAAGGGAAATAAGAAGTGAGGGTGGGAATGATAGGCAGGAAGCATGTCCCAGGGAATTCAGAGTTCCTATTCTGAAAATGGTGACACCTGAGAGTCTTGACTATGATTTCTGGTTGGAATTGGAGAACAAGGTACAGCAAAATGAGATCAGAGGGCGGAAGGCAGTGGATGACCAGCATGCCAACAGCAGAACCTACTGCGCACGCACACCGGCACCATCCGCTGGAGGAAACCACCATCCACAGTGGCTGCTGCTAAGCTTGTTAGACCCCAATTCATTGTCCCTTTTGATGGTCAGCTTTTGGTTGCTGTTTCCAAAATACCTGACAAGAACAAATTAGAGAAGAGAGAGTTTATTTTGACTCATGATTTCAATGGTCTCAGAGCAGGGTGGACCAACTCCATTGCTTTTCTGAGGTGAGGCAGAGCATCATGGCAGAAAGGCATGGCTGAAAAAGGCTGCTCAGGTCCTGGAAGCCAGAAAACAGGGGGGCCAAAAGGGGCGAGGACCAGATCAATGCTTCTAGGGCACACCCCTAGGAACCTGTTTCCTCCAACTAGGTGCTGTGTCATCTTACTTCATTCGTCAATCAGTGAATTAATCCACTTAATGACTGATGAGGTCAGAGCCCTAATCATTGCCTAAGTGGTGCCCCTCTGAACCTTGGCATATTGGAGACTAGGCTTCTAACACATAAGTTGTGGGAGACATTCCAGATCCAAACCATAGCAACCTTCATGGATGGGAACATTTGGCTTCCCTCCCATATTTCTCTCTTTTCTCAGAACTTCTATTCCTGGACTTTTAAGAATGTCTTATAAATTGACAAACAATGATGCTTCTGTCTAGGAGATGTGTTCAACAGCAAAGGAAGTGCATCTCACTGGGATACTAGCATGTACTGGGTTGGTTGGTTGGTTTGTATGATTGGTCTGTATTTAATTAGACTGATGTGTTTAGACTATTTATTTTGTTTTAATCCTTTTATTATTCTATCCTGTACTTGTCCTTTTTTGATGTCTCGCATTAATTGAATATTATTTCATTTCTTTTGAATTTTCCTATTGGTTAGTTGTATCTTTTGTACAATATTTGTAGCAATTGATCAGGGGATTACAATAAACAACTTTCCACAGTCAACCTAGAAGTAATATTTACAAGTACAATGCAGAAACCTTGTGATTTCATGTCCCTTGTCCTCACCTTCTAATGTAATTACTACATATAATCCATCCACATACATTGAAAATATTATCAGAGAAAGGTATGATTTTTGCTGTCAACCTTGATGTGCATTTTAAATAACAGAGAAAAAATCATCTCCTTTTATTATGTTCACCCAGATTTTTACCACTTCTTTTGGTCTTTCCTCATTCATAAAGTATCAGATTCCTCTGGTATCATTTCTTTCTTGCCTGAAGAACTTCCTTGTCTATTTATTTTAGTCTACAGGTTACCAGCAGCAAATTCTTTGACTTTCTTTTAATTGAGAGTATCTTTATTTTTCACACATTCTTGAAGAATATTTTCTCTGCACGTAGAATTCCATATTGATAGTTCTTGTCTTTCAGGGTTCTAACATTTGTATATTGCTATTTTCCAGCCTCCCTTATTTTGTATGAGAAATCTATATTTATTCCTTTCATTTGTTCCCACTGTTTAATGTACTACTCATCATTTAGAACTCTTTTTAAATATAGGTTTTGTTGCTCATTAGTTGTTTATGATGTGTTGAGACATGAATTTTTACTTTTTATTTTAGATCTTTTGGAGTTTACTGAGGTTCTTGAATTTGTAAAGTTATGTCTTTTTTCAAATTTTGGAAATTTTCAGATATCACTTGAAGTTATAGTTATATGGAAATATTTTCAACTCCAATTTCATTTTTCTCTATCTAGGACTGCAATGATGTGAATGTTAGAGCTTTTAAAAATATTGCACAGGCCCCTGCTTATTTTTTTAATCACTTATCTCTTTAATGTGTATATTGAATTATTATTATGAATAACTCATCTCATGTATTGACTTTTCCCTCTACTATCTCCATTAAGATATCAAATTCATCCAATTAGCTTATTTATTATTATATCCTCATTTCTAAAATTTTCTACTAATTTTTTCTAATGTCTGCTTCTTTGCTGAGAATTTCTATCACTCTATTCATTTCAATTCTGTTCACTTTTAGTTCATAGAGAACAGTTATAAAAAGGGTGCTTTAAATTCTTTAAAATATGTGTCAACGGGAGATTAGCTTTTGTTGTCTCTATTTGTCTTGTTACTTGCTGAGACATTCCTGGTTATTTCTACACTGAGTAATTTTATAAACTTAATGCGTAAATATTACTTTATGTGATTCTTGGTTCTATCTAAATCCTATGGAAGCTGTTGGTTTTGTTTTGCTTTGTTAAATTTGTATGCTACAATTTCCTACAGAAATTCTCAAGTTCTGATGTGTTATGATGTCAGATTGGTTTTCAAAGGCTTTACAGTCTCTTTGCCTTTGCCCTATGTTCCCTGTGGGCCAGTCTGTTGCCTTGGTGGGTTCAGTTGGACTCTCAAACCCTTTGGTATTCCATTTCTGATCAGTCTCATACATGCACACCGCATGACCCAACACTTCAAACACAACTTGTAGGGTTGCTTTCTTGAGCATCCCTCTCTCTCCCAACCTTGCAACACTCTCCACGGCCCTGAGACCACTCATCCTCATCTTCTGACCACAGTGTGGGAATGTCAGCCTCCCTGCCTTGGCACTCACCTGCTAAGACTGATTTTGCTTCT
This sequence comes from Sciurus carolinensis, assembly GCF_902686445.1. NCBI lineage: Eukaryota > Metazoa > Chordata > Mammalia > Rodentia > Sciuridae > Sciurus > Sciurus carolinensis. The sequence goes on from NW_025920396.1 coordinate 69,879, forward strand.
GGAGAAGTGTAGAGTCTTGCTTGTCTGTGATGTCCCCTCTGCCATGGTCTGGTGCTTCTGGACTGGGCTTGCCTCCAGGGGAGAATCAAGGGAGAAAAAAATTCAGAACTTTTACCAATTTTTTCCTTATTCTGAGGCACTCGTCTGAATCCGCTGATCAGAGAGAGAATTTATCTAATTTATACCTGTTGGGTAGTTCTGGGGTTCAGGCTGTCCTGAATTTATGCCCAGAAATATGAGAAGAAATTTAAAACATTGCCATATTGACCTTTCATGAGATTTTATTTCCTTCTCCAATTTAAATGTTATTATTTCTCTCATCTACATTTTCAGAGTCCTCAGTTTCTTTATCTACAGTCACACAGAGATAGGATTAAACAGACTCACTTTGTCTTACCTATATTTGGAAAGTTCACATGGTTTACTTTTGTTTTCAGTAGCATTTGAAGTTCTTGAGTGCAGCTCTAGACTCTAATTCAGCTCTGTAGCCATGAAAACCTAGTACTTGACTTTGCATATAATAGCTATGTGATCTGTACTTGGTAGCTTGCTTGAATTATCTTGATATATGTCAAATAACTTCTTAAACACATTCCTAGATGCATATATTAATATTGTACAGGTTTTCATTGTTGTTGCTTTTGTAGACTGTATCTTAATTTCAGAGAACTGGATTTCTGATCCTCAGATGAAAGAAATACTGTCTCTGGGCAGTGCCCTGGACTAGAACATAAATGTTTGTGGAACATTGACATGAGCCCAATTGTGCTTACAAGCATGACTTAGAAAAAAACAATACTTTTGAGTTGGGGATATAGCTCAGTTGGTAGAGTGCTTGCCTTGCAAGTACAAGGCCCTAGGTTCAATCCCTAGCACTGCAAAAAGAAAAAAAATTGCTTTTCACATTTATGACAGGATTTACGATTCCTGTTACTTACAGGAAAAGAAATATGATACTAATAAGAATACTCCTTTTCTTTATCCCTGTGGTCACCTTCAGTCACTAGGAATTCAGATAGCAGCTACTGAAAGCTGAAGAAAAGCATGAATTGTAGCTCTGTGGAATGAAAACGTGGATATATCCTAAGATATATCCTATCCTATAGTCCTAGAGGAGGACTAGCTGTTATGCTTGAAGAAAAGTATGTTGAAATATGGAGGAAAGAGAAAAATTAAAGCTTTTATGAGGGCTATGTGTAGATATGAATATATTTATTAATATGATTTTAAAATACTTTGTATGTATTTTTTCTGAGCAGAGAGAGAAATAAAAATTATAAAGATAATTATTCCAATTTATCAGCTGGAAGAAATCTTGTCAGTGCCAGACATTACCCACAACTCTGAGAAGCTCAGCATGTGTTTTTGTTGTTGTTGTTGTTGTTAAGTTTTATTAGTATTAAGCCTCATTCACCTGGTATTATATTCCATAATTCGCCAAGCCCGTATTATGTTTTCTGTTTGTATTCTTTTTGAAATTTTTAAATTAGTCATTGATGTTAAATTACTACTAAAACAACCAAAATGAGAGAAGCTAGAAACAAACAAATATAAAACACCACATATCAAGTGATTCCATTTGTATAAAATATCTAAAATGGGGAGATCCATTAAGACAGAAAATAGATGTGTGGTTGCCAAGGGTTGGAAGGAGGGGAAGGTGTTCTTGAATATGAGCTTCCTTTGGGTTGAAAATATTCTAGATTTAGATAGTGGTTATAGTTGCACAGCTGATTTAAACAACTTTTAAATAATTGAAGTGATACTATGTATGAATTATATCTCAATTACAAAAAGAAAGTGAGACAGAGGGTTTCTAGTAGATTTCAGAAACAAATCCCCTTTTTTATGTGGGAGCCCAAAATATTTTTCTGTCAAAGAGAGAATTTTTAAGAAATTTAAATTATAAAATATATAAGATAAATGTACAGTGAGACAATAGACCATTGAAATATTTATCAATGCAAATAAAACATATTCAGGGATGCATGCTTTTTCCTAGTCAACTTGTATTATGCAGACCGACAGCGTCACAAGCCTTTCCAGGTACAATGCTGCCCATTTCGGCATTCAGCCTCCTCTTCCTCCCATTCTCACTTAGTCCCTTCCTCAATTCTGCCTGAGAATTTGTGTTGATTGAATTCATCTTCCTATACATTACCTAAGTCCATAAATATTATCTCAGCTCCCACAATGTACTTGGCACTTGGTTAAGTGTTGTTACAAAGTTGAGTAAGATATTTATGTAAGTCAGCAGTGAAAAAGGAAAATGGAGTCACTATGAGAATTTAAAGTAAAGGAACTTTCCTGCAGGGAGTTGATTAAAGAGATGTTAGTAGAGATGAAAATTCAAAGAGAAAACAGTGCGAAAGCCTGGAGTCATCATAGTGTACAGACTAGTGAAAGTGCAAAGGTGGGAGGTAATATTGTTAAATCACTTTGGTGGGGGTTATGCATGGAACAGCCTGCCCAGGAAAATGAGGGCCAGAGGAACATGAAACAGGTGCTATTGGAGAAGTTGCTAAAGGTAGAAAACTGTGAGGTAGGCTACACCTCCCACCTATGAATCTCCTTCCAGCGTTTCCCACAGAATGAGTAGAATTGGAAGTTAGCTGGCAGGAGACCTGGGAAACATAGCCCCTGCCCCCTATAGTATAGAGCTGAGCAGGCAAGATGGTGACAGCAGTTAAGGGAAAGAGCCCTAAAAGTTGCACAGACATTGACTTTGTTCATGTGAAACTCACAGGTCAGTCTAGGACGTATACAGTTAAACTATGATACATGCAAAAAGAAAATTATATTAAAAATAAATCATGAATATAAACAAGCCATTTATTCTATCCATGGTGATGTTATAGCAAAGCCTAAACTATAAATAAGTTTGCAAAGAAAAAGAAGACAAGTCAACTCTTGGAAAGGTAACCGTTGCTCAAAGGCCCAGAGGTATAGCACAGCAGGCTGTGCTTGGGGATCCACTAACATTTTAGAATTCCAACCTGATGAAGTCTGAGGAGGTAAGTGCTGAGGAGGGGCATGGCACAATGGACTCTTTTGGATTTGAAAAGGTCTTGGGGGGTTCATTCTCCAATTTGGAGCTTTTGATCAATTTCTCTTAGTTCTGGTGAGGGCCTTCTTGTTATATTGCAATATGGTGGACAGCAGCATTGTGGGAGCATGTGTCAAAGTGGTGAGCAGCATATGCAGAAGAGATGAACCAGACTCCCTATTCACAACCCATTCTCTCAGGAGCTAATGCAGTCCCACAAGACTTACACTAACCCCTTCCAAGGATGCTCCCTTAATAACCCAATTACCTTCTACTAGGTTCCATCTCTTTAAGGTTCCACCACCTCCCAAAACTGCTATACTGGGAACCAAGACTGAGGAACATAAACCTCTGGGGACCAACCACCTTGAAACTATAGCAGTAGGGCAATTTTTTTGCATTTTTAATGGCCTTAGCTCTGTTCTACTTCTGTAAGCTTCTTGTAGCTTTTCTCTCTATGAACTTGAGGTCACCAGAGAATTCTCCTTCCATTTGCTGACCAGCTGACAATCACTTTCCTCCAAACCTGCCTCTTGCTATACCCAACTGAATGTTCTAAGAGTTTTCTGACTCCCTGTCCTACACCACTTCTTTCTCATTTCAGAACTGAGATTGGCCTATTTCACAGTCTTAATTGAATCCTTTCCCTAGTGGAAATTTTCTGAGCATTAGTTTGGAAGTTAAATGACTCTCAAATTCACTTAGTTTTACCGTCAGTTCTGCCATAATGAAATATACTCATTTCAAAAATTGACTGTGCTGTGTAAAATTGCACAATAAATACCACAGGACTTATAGAAAACTGGGGGCGGGAGACACATTCCAAATATTCATCTGCATAAAAAAGTAAAATCCTAATAAAAATGGTAGAACCATTTTGTACTTTTCCAGTAGTCAAAAAAGTACACAATATATACAGGAACACAATATATATGGCACTAAATATTGATAAAGCCCCATTCCTGGTTGGAAATAGACATCACAGGGGTACAGTTTATACATTATTATGAAGTTTACAAAATAGTGTAACCAGAAACTAACAAAAAGTTGACCTGAGACATGAACCCACAGAGAACAGAGATAACTGGTGGGCATTTGAGGTGTGTGTCTATATGCATTGTATCCATTAAAATGCATCTCCATTCATCTTGGTACCATTTTCAGTATTCCTCTAGTGTTTCTAGTAAACAAAATCATGTGTAAGCAGCAGAAAATTTGCATTATTCACAAGTTGCTCCCTAATACATCCATCCCATTGGAACAGATTTGTGTTTTCTGAACTTGAGACATGGAAAAACTCAATATACTTCTTCTCTAACCTATACTACTATCCCGTTTACTAAGATTCTGCCTTGTTCTTTGCCCATCTACCTTATATATTTTTTATCTACTGTATGTATTACTTGGCTCCTTGATCATCTACCAGTAGTTGAATTTTGTGTGTGTCTGAGCCTGGGCCCCTTAAACTTACTTCTAGAATCTGGGAATCCTATCTCTTATGATTTTGATATGAGATATTTCCCCAGAATTCCATTGTTAATGCAGGAATATTGAAGTAAAATGATTGAATTATGAGAGCTGTAACCAATCAGTCCAATTCTAGTTTGAATGGACTGATATTCACTGTAGGCAGGTGGGGCATGACTGAAGGGAAGAGCTCACTAGGAATGTGCCCTGAGAAGGTTCATCTTTCTTCTTTTCCCCTACTTCCTGGCCACCATGATTAGAGTAGCACATGTCAACCATGTCTTTTCACCATGGTGTTCTGTCTCATCTTGGACCCATAGCAGTGGAGTCAGTCCATCATGGACTAAACCTTGAAACCATGTGCCAAAATAAACATTTTATCCTTTAAGTTGGTCTTATGGGGAATTTTAGTCACAGAAACATAATGTTGACCAACACACCACCATCCACCTGCCTGTCTACTTGAATCTGCAGATATTACAACCCCTACCACCTGCTTTTTCTCACTGTCTCATGTGCAGAAAGGGTAATCTCTCTGTGGCATAGCTCTCAAATTGTCTGCACATTAGAACCAACAGGGGAGTTTTGAAAGATCACTGTGCTCACTCAGTGTCCTGGAACAATTAGTTAATTCCATCTCTGGAGATGGAGTTCCGGATTAAAATTTTTTAAAAATATCTACTTCAGTGATTTTAATGTGCAGCCAAGTTTGAGAGTCACTGGATGAGAGTGCTGTTGCTCAAACTTTTACATTCATAATAATCACCTGGAGATGTGCATAAAGTGCAGATTGTGTTTCAGCAGGTCTGGGATGGGGCCCAATGTTCTCTGCTTCTAGCCATCTCCCAGAATTTCACAGTGCTGCTGGGGTTTAAGAGCTGCATTTTGAAGAACAAGGGCTTATCAGGCAATCTTGCAATATCTTCGACCTTATTTATATTCAAGCATGGTGTTTCATCTGCCTTAAAAAGATTTTCCCCTGATACTTCCTCAACATGTGGTTCTGATTGGTCATGAGACCCTGCTTCTCCTGAAAAGGCCTCAAGTCAAAGTCATGCCCTGCCCTTACATATGCCATTCTTATTTGGTGGTCTTCCGCTGAGCTCTCAGGGCTTTCTAAGAAAGCCCAACTTGGAAAACAAATTTATTCTTGAAAAACCCATGGGAACACAGGAGAGGGCTGTTCTGTGATTGGTACTACAGAAAATCAGTTCAGTTTCCTCACAATGCCCTGTCTTTTTATTATTAAGTACCATAGCCATGAAAGGTCATTATAGAATTTTCTCCAGTTTTGGAACATAACCAAAGATGAGCCTTCATTCTGCTAGGACAAAGGTCAGAATTGAATTTTGTGACCAGGGGAAGTTCATGTTTAGCAAATCTAACTGTATCCCATCCCTCCAAATTCTGACTCTCTTCCATCTCTGTCTGGGCACCTGTCTCAAAAAAAATATGTAGTAGTAGCTGTTCATGGTTAATTTTCTTCACTTTGTGTGGGAAGTCTATCCTTGAACTGAGGGACTCAGGACAAGAGAAGCTTGTCTCAGTATGTGGTCCTCACCCTCCTGTGCTTCTGAAATTCACAGGCAAGGACTCTGGAGTCATACAATTCTAATTTCAGTAACATCCATGTCACTGGGACCCTTTGGTCACATAACAAAAGGCACAAGTAGCATTGAGAACTGGGATTCCAGAGGGCTGCCTCTGTTTCTGCTTAGTAACCCCAGGGGGGAAGGGTAAAATCCACAGTAACCTGATTCACGTTATCAAGTGCTAACTGAGAGCAAGGGAGACTGATTTTATTGATACTGAATACCTGTGTATTGACTGGGAAAGCTTTTAGTCACATTAAACTTTATTAGGGTGGTGAGATTTTAACACACAAAGGGATTTCTGTAGGCAGTGCCAGGGTCTGTCTGTTAGTAAAGATACACGTAGGCCCTTAGAATTACTAAGAGGTCACTAACTAATGCCTCTAAGAACTCTGCAGTGTGGCTATAGATGTTCTCGTAGTCAGAAGTCATGGGAATAGTAAGAGGTGGTTCTAGCCTATGTGCTAAACAGAAAATGGGACCAGAAGTCTAAGGCCTGGTCAAGTGCAGCTCTAAGCAGTCTGAATAGGACATATAAGGGAGCTTATCCAAGAGCCACGAGAGAGCTGAGGTATATTAGACCACTCTCAGCACCTGGGAGATTCCTTGGGGTCACAGGAAGGTGATACATACTTGGGATGCACTCTCTGAGATTGCAGGGTCTCCAAAGTTCACAGGATTGGATACTATCAAGAATGGTATCTGCTGCTACCCACTGCCCATCTTCCCAGTACACTCATCCAGCATTTGGTGTCTGCTCCTAGAGCTGAGCCTTTATCTCATTTCCCAGCTGTGTGGTCTTGAGGCATTGCTTTAACTCCCCTAACCTTATATTCTTGTCCAAAACATTAGGAATATTAGAGTACTAGGAATATAGAATAAACCAAAGGTGTGTGAGGGTTGTATGTAGCCCTGTAGCACCAGCTGATTTCTTAATAAATTCTAGTTATTTATTTCATATTTTAAACAAAGGATAAATACTAGTTACTTATAGACAGTGCATTATTAACTTACTTCATAGACTAAAGGCCTGTTCTTCCAAGCTTATCACTGGAAGGAGACACCCTGAAGTCAGGGACAGATTCATAGCAGTTATAATTCTACCCCCAAAGAAGTTTTCTTCCCCAAACTCATCTTCTCCATAACCTTGGTCCCTGGCAGGAGTAGACTAGGAATATTGCTTGAACCTTTGACCCCTGAGTCAAAAGTTGGTACAAAAGCTCCCTAATTCCTCTTAGCAGAGATAGGAAAACCATAAAAATTTTACCAAAGTGATAACCAAAAGGAAATTAAAAGATCAAGAGTTGAAAAACTCTTAAAAGTATAATTTTCTTTCCAGAACTGATAGCTATCACCATTTTAAGAGAACTCACAGGAAAATTGAGAGGCGCCTTTGTGCTAAGGTTTTCCATTTCTGGTGTGCCTCCTGAGGACTTACATGAGTCTCTCAAAAGTTCCCCTTAGATACCTCTATTAGACTCTCCCATCTGCTTCCATTCTGAGCTATTTCTTTTCGTAAGTGGCCTCTTACGTGACCTGAAATGCTGCAATTTTACCATGGACCCCAAAATAACTGTGCTGCAGCATAATCCCAAAGTCAAGGGATTATATAATCATTATTAAACAAACACAACCACCTTGTCATCTCCTCACAGAAGGTGATTTGCTTTCTTTACATAATTACGGTAAATAGTGATTACAATGCATATTCTTCATTGAAAAATACAGGTTCAGATTATAGTGATGATAATTCAATTTATTCTTACAAAAATACAAACTCTTTTTAATCTGAGTTTATGGTGTGTCCAGATTCACTTTGGCCTTGGTCCACCCCAGGTCTCATGCACAGCTGTGTGGGTAACAGCTCAGGTTGCCTGGGTAGAAGATCTTGTCATCAGGTGAACCTCTCATTGGAGTTATTGTGCTTATTAATATTGAATTCAGTAGTGATGAAGTGGATAATGAAGATTGTGTGAGCACTGGTCACCTGTGGCTGCTCCACATATTTTGCAAATTGCCAATATATTTGATAATTTCTCCTTAAGTAAATCCTACTCTAGTATCATAAATACAAAATACTGCTTTTTCTAGATTTTGGGGAGCACATATATCTTTCCTGGGGAGAGTTTGGAGACTTCTTTCCTTACAGATATGGAATACATCCATGTCTCTCTTCCAGGGAAGCAAAGACTCCCAGACATGGTCATTTTAACTTGAGTCAGGGAAGACTCTGTAGACTCGTCATATCTTAAATCTCATTCCCTGGTACTTTGTATTTCCATCATCATGTGTTTTTCCCCCTACTTTATGTCTTTTTTTAAAGTTATTTTTTCCCCTAAGAAGACATTGTAATCTTTTACATTTTTGGAAAGTGAATCCTGGTTTTTCATTAAAGACCCTATACTCTTTCAGTTTCCTAGGTTGGAACCTCCTTATATACCTCACATCTCATGTTCTGGGGAATAGAGAACAAATTCAAATTTTCTAACTGTTCATTGCCACTTTTAAATATTATTGATTTTTTTGTTTTATTTTTAAATTGACCAAATAATTGTGCAAATTTATGGAATGCAATTCATTGGTTCGATACATGTATACACTGATAGTGATCAAATCAGGGAAATTCGCAGATGTATCACCTCCAATATTCTTCTTCCAACATATTCTTTTTTGAAGATCAAAAATCTTTCTCTTATTAACCCCTTTTCTTGTTAGTATAATTGACAAAACTTTCTATAACTCTTCTTCATTCATTAATGACTTTATTAATGGCCTCCCAAACTTCTAACCTAACAAAGGTCAGTGGAGGCCTTTGTTTTAGCTAAATTTTTTAAATTCTAAATTCCTATTTCCATGGCTGCCTACCAGATTTATAATGGCCCAGAACTTTGGAGTATCTTTTTAACCTAGGCCTTTACTGAAACAGCACGTGACCAATCTGTTTTTCTAAACGTCCCCTTTTCTTGCCGTCTGTCTCGAACTCTTATTCTCCTTGGAGATTGCAAACATTGTGCAAGCTCTCATGAACCAGAGTAACATGTATAAATTATAATCATTTTCTACATTATATTTGAAGGTGTAACTAATATTTTTTTCATAAACAAAACAGTCTTACATTTACAGTTTGTAGCTAGAGAAAACCATTCCTTCAGGCCTACTGCTAGCATTTGTGTACCATAATTTTGCTTTCTATTTTATATACTGATTTTATGGTCTGTGGAGCAGAAAATAAAACAACAGCAGCAACAACAACAAATCTGTTTCTTCTCATTCTGTCCATTACATTTGGGATAAGCAAATACCAAATATAATTAACATGCCTCCAGAAAGGTGACGCTCAGCACCAGCAAATTGTGAAAGCAACCTGGAGTATATTTACATAGGCACAGATCTTCATGCCTATCCAAAGATAGGCATGAAGTATGTGTGTGTGTGTGTATGTGTGTGTGTGTGTAGACTGTCATAAAAAATACATCCTGCAGAAGAAATTACATTTTGAAAAGATCCATTCTTTCTACTGACCTGGAGGAATGTATTCCAATAAAGACTGATTTCTTCCCTTGACCAAATTGCTTTCCCAATCTTAGGTTTCCTTAATATAATATGCTACTTTGGGGAAGGCAGTCTGAGCATCATTCAATCCTGCTCTCTCCCTTGCTATACTACCTCCTGGAGAGCAGTCACAAAAGGATTTTGGACCCCCATCCTGGGAAGTTACTCAGGAAGAGGGCTATGTCCATAATAGCTCTACCTATACATGTCTCTGTCATTTGTATCTCCCTAGGCCCATGTTCACCCTCTGTCTATGATTAACTTATTAAGGATTCGCTCTTCCAAAGTCCCCCAGGGAACATTTTTCTGTTTTTGGCATTCTGTGCTAAGTATGTAAATCAGGAAGTCCCTATTTAGCCAACTCCTAGTTTTGTTGAGCTGAGTCCACGTTTTGTAGTCTTCACACTGAGTTTGGTGAATGTGTCCTTTAATAAGTGGATGCAGAGATGCAGGCTGTGAGCCCTGTGTGAACAATTCTTCCTTCTTCCTTGGAGTAGCTGACTTCAAATTCAAAAAACCACAAAGCAGTATAGTTTGGAAATACTTGGAGGTGGAAGACATTTACTCAACTGTCTCAAATAAGGATTTGAAGCTATTATTGCAATTTAATTTGGGGTTAACACACCTGCCTTCTCCAAGTGTTAGGACTGTATAATACAGGTTTCCAGGAGCTGTAGCGGGCACATTTGTATTAGTGTCCCAGATAACCATACAATAGGAGTTTCAGCAGAAAATTCACTTTGATTTTTCTGAAATGTGCTAAGTGTCAAAAAAACACATACAATATTAACATAATGGCACAATGGGCCACAGAGGCAGCTAGATCCCTAATATATTCCTCCTTTAGTCTGATGTTTCAGTTTTTTAGTAAATTGACTTTGTGAAAGGAAATGTTGTCATAACCTTCATTTTAATTTTGTCAATGAAAGTCTAAATGTATATGTCCACATATATTTGTATATGTACATAGTTATAGTTATATATTTGTAGCTTTATCTTTTCACATTACTGAGAAAATAAGAAAATGTAACAACTTCATATACATATATATTGAAATATTTATATACTTAAACTCATAAAAATTGCTTCTATTGTTTCTTGTTGCAATTCTATCAGAAAGAGCTTTTTTGTGCAATTTTTATATCAAATATTACTTGTCAAAAGAGTGAGATTTTAATGACCAACAGACAAACTGTGGCTATTCAGGCTTAGATATTTGGCAGATTTTTCTTGAAAATTAATGAAGTAAGCCTGTCAGTTCAAGGAAATCAACTGCAGGTATTTTTTGCCATTAGTAAAGTTCAGATTTTCAAATACAAATTAGATTTTGAAAATATGAATCTGCTACTTTAAGCTTAATGTCTTCCCACTACTTAGAAACTTTTCTGATGAGATCAGTGGTGATGTTAACAAATAGAGATTTTTTTTATTTTGAAGAAATTTTATAAAAATTTTAATCTATAACTCAAGAAAAAATGTTTTTCCAGTTATCACCACCACATATTATAGAATTATGCTGGTAAAAGATTCATTTAAAGTGCAAGATATACCGGTGAATTTTAACACGTTTGAATAGTTTATTGATATAGTTTCAGTTACCATATAATCTTGAAGAAATAACTTAATCTAATTCTAATGTATCAAAGAACACTATCCACAATTAGAAAATACTATTAAAAAGTTCCTTCTCTTTTCCAACTTCATATCTGTGAGATTTGGTTTTCTTCATACAGCTATATATATTATGATATATTGTGATATGGAGTAAAGCAACAAATCACAACAGATAGAAAAAAAAGCAAATATAGAATACAGCTGTCTTCTTTCAAAATAGACTCCAAAGACATTTACTGAAATGTTAAAAAGACCATTCTTAACTGATGCTTTTTGGAAAATAAAATTTTCATAAAAATGTTATTTGTGCTAACCTGAGAGGTGTTTTTAATGCATAACTAAATGTTTTAATTTTTTCTCATATTTTATGGCAAACATCAGCAGTTTTCTATATAAGTAAAAATATTTGGGGTCCTTTCTTAATAATTTTAAGAACTTAAAATACATCCCAAGATACAATAATTTAAAAACTACCTTTATATAAAGGGGGGTCCCTTTATATGCTTGCCACCATGAATGCATTTATTATGTGCTTAGTAATTTAATTGTTAGTTTTTTACTTACAGGCAATCTGATTTTAAGGGACTTGAAAGTATAACAATATTAGATGTTCTTTCTGTTTTGAGTAAATTGTTTCTAATAGAAGAAGAAAGAACTTTGTAGGGTAACTTTGAAATTTTTGTTACTTTCATAATACTTTGAGAGAATTTAGTTTTTAAAAACCTATGCAGTTTTTCAAAATTGAAATTAAAATTAAAAATTTTTAATTTTTCATAAATTATTACAATAGTTTCACTTTTGGAAAATTTTACTAAATTTTATAAGTATGAGTTTTTCAGGTTATTACTCAGTAATGGATTAAAAATTTACTTTTTAAGTGGTGAAAAAAAAGAGTGAGATTTTAATATAGTGGAAAACTGATAGAGGGCTGAAAATTTAGATTATCTACAGCTGGAAAGGTTGATAGATTTACAAAAAACACACAACCTGCATTTTTCAAACAGCAATTAGTCATGCAACCTTATCCACTCCTCTGTAAATGAAACAAACATGTTCTGAGAAGGAACAGATATCTAAGTTAAAGGTTTTTGTAAGACCAAAGTGCTGGTGTCTGTTAGGATTCTATTTCAAAATTGCATGTGATTTAATTTAAAGAGCTGGCCAGCAGAAAGTTGTAATATTTTCTGAAGATTTACCTAAAGAGTCAAGCTTTTATTTATTTATTTATTTATTTTTTAACCAAAGTATGTGTTGCAGGGCCCTCTAGCATTGAGTGTAGGTTACCAAGTACTGAAAGGTTGTTTGGGGACATGGATAAGCTGCTGGAGACGGGAAACAGACGAGTGAAGTCAGAGGAAGGGAACGAAAGAGGGCAGGCTTATCTTCTGACTCAAAAATGATATCTACCTGTAATTAATTATTTAAAATTATGTACATACATATTTCATATAGTTATTAACCAAATTGTTATGTACAGATGTTGAATATTCCAAATATAAAATGTTCCAGAATTCAAAACTTTCTGCTGACATGAGAGACACGTAGAACATTTCATACCCAGCTTCATGTGAAAGGTTGATCTAAATGCAGGTGCACTAAAAATATTGTATAAAATTACCTTCTTTAGGTTTAAGGTGTATGTGAAGCATAAATGAATTTTGAGTTTAAACTTGGGTACTGTTCCCAAGAGATTTCATTATGTATATGCATAATGAAAAAAATCTAATATCTGAAATTCTTTTGTTCCCAAGCATTTAAATAAGGGAAACTTAACCTATATTTATTTTTAAAGTAAGGTTTATCTCAATAGTTTCAAATTAAGTCTGTTTAGTTTTTAAGAATGCTTTTTTGTAGTGCATAGAACCAGTTCACATGATGATCAGAAAGCAGAGAGAGAGATTCCACTCACTAGATACAAATGTGTACTCCAAAGCCACGCCCTAATCCCACCTCCTCCAGCCACACCCACCACTTCAGTTACCACTCAGTTAATCGCTATCAGAGGATTAAATCACTGATTGGGTTAAGACCATTACAACCCAATCATTTCTCCTCTGAACTTTCTTGTGCTGTCTCACATGTGAGCTTTTGGGGGACACCTCACATCAACACACAGGTATACCAGAAGCATCACCTTAATAATGAAATTAATGCAGATCTCACTGTGTCTTACCAACTGTTCCTTATATCCATGAACTAGGAACTAGGATGACAATCAAAGTTAACAGAGTTACAGGTCACCAGCCTTCCATAAAATTGAGGCAGTGGTAAGGTCCTACTTCAAATCTCAATTCTTGTAATCATACCAGAAAGATTTTAAACATGTCACTCAGGGTAATAGGCATGAGTTAATTAGAAGGGAGAAAGTAGGTCCTCTAAGAGAGGGAGAGGGATGGAGTGCCCCTCCCATGCTCCAGATTATTTTGGGGTCCCAGGGAAGTTTCCAGTCTGGCTCTTGCCTTTTGACTGACAGCAGGATGACAGCAGACTTTCAAGTCCCCCTTGTGCATGGCATCTCTAAGTCACTTTAGATCATGCCAACTGGTTCTAATTGAAACCCATTCTTACAGATTTTATGGTTAGGGGGAATTATACTTTAATCCTGAATTCTGGGATCTGGTCTGTGTAAGGTTCACAAAAGTGCCCCATTCAGGATATATTGTGTTCTTCATATTGGCATTTTGAGCCTGCTTTTCTCCTGCAGATGACAGGGAATTTGCCAAGGAACATAACATATCCTGTTGACTTAAACTAACAGGGCTGCAGATAATTTAATTTTTAGAAAAGAAAGCATGTGGAAGCCAGTATAGTTGGCCCCATTTATATAATTATTCCCTTAACCTCGTGTCCCAACCATTCATGTCTATTCCCTACCAATAGAATTCACCTCTGTCAAGCAGCTGGGGGTCGAGGACACCATCCCCACAGAAAACTAAGTACTAAGTGACATTTGCTTTGCTTTGCTTTCCCACTCCAAGGACATTTCTTTGCATACATGTAAAGATGTAATGAATATTATAGAACAGGAAGAGCCTGCAATGGGCTGGGCCATAATCTAAGGACTTCTCAATGCTCATTTGATAAAGGTGGAAATGAAGCTCAAAGAAATGAAGTGACTTAATAACCCTGAGCAAGTTCTCATGTCAGGATTCGAGTGGTAGTACCACTCCAGCATCCCTGACCCCTCCCCTCCCCTCTGCACAAAGAAGGAAACAAACAAACAAAAAACTGCTTTTAAAATTCAAAACATATAAATTAAGCTTTAAATTAGATGTCTGAGTCTATTATAGGTAATTTTCCAAGATCCACTATTAACAAAGTTTACAGAAGTTCATTATTTTTATTTTTATCCAACTTAAAAATTATAATCAGAAGTAAAGCCAAAAGCAATGAAAAGTAAAGGATAAAATGTAAAGTACTTATAGCATACCCTAATAACTGTGGTTTCTAAACCAAGGTACTGTAACAGTGGTTCACTTCACCTTTTGAATATAGCCCTGAGGTTTATTTTTTAAAGGGACATGTTTTCCTTTTCCTCTTCTCCCTTTCCTCCTCCCTAACCTGGGTGGGGGTGCAAGATTACCTTGAGCTATCTGTTCTCCACAGGAAGAAGATATCTGCCAGAGGATCTAGGCAGTGAATATCTCCCAAATTAACAAGTGAATCCTAACAGGCCCTCCTAGGGTCCTGGAACACCCTGTCAGGGCACACCTGGAATGTAGCCTTTGACTAGTTTCTTTAAAATTTTGCTGTTCCACCTGATGGGCAGAATCACAGCCTCTGGGACAGGAATCCTTTGTTTCTCCTTTGCAAGCAAAGCAATATAACTTCTTTTTCCTTTTTCTTAAAACCATGTCCACTTTGTCCAATTGACATCAGGAACAAGGACCAAGCTTTCAGTTACTATACTTAAGATCCTTGATATCCATCTGGGTCAATCCGAACTCAAAATCTACAAAAGTAGGAAGGACTAACAAAGATTCAGAGAGCTCTGAATCAGTATTCTGAAGAAGGCAGGAACTTATACTGAATGAAATGCAAAGTCATTGAAAATTCTTTTGTGGGGAAACTGTTAAAATTAAGAATAGGTGCAGGGGCTATGTGACCAATGGAAGATAAAGGAAAGAACGTACATAGTTAGTGAAAATGTCCATGAAACAGTCCAATAACCTCTCGAAATGAATCTCAAGTCTCTGGGCACAATGTAAAGGTCTGCATTTGAAGGATGAAGGTGACCCAAGTTCATATAGGCAGCAGCCATATCACAGAGCAAGGGCCAGGGGATCTGGAATCGGCAGCTGCTGTGGTCCTTGGGTGTCTGTTTTTGTGATTTCACTAGTGAGAATTCAAGGGAAACACAGTGTACCAAGCAGAAGTTTAACAGAATGAGAAGTTAAGGTGTCATAAAGCATAGAAACTGCATGAATGAACCAGTGCTCACCAAGTTTGAGGGTTTTTTGGTTGTTTATTTTTAATTAACTTATTTTTAACTGGGGATCAAACCCATGGACACTTCACTACTGAGCTACATTGCCAGCCCTTTTTATTTTATATTTTGAGACAGAGTCTCATTAAGTTGCTTGGGAGCTCATGAAATTGCTGAGACTGGCCTTGAACTTGTGATCCTCCTCTCTCAGACTCCTAAGCCCTTAGAATTACAGGTGTGCTCCAAATTTGAGTTTTTAAGAAAACTTAGTCTCCTTCAATTTTCCTGCTCCCTTAAGTGGCTTCAATACCCTTCAATAAACTTTCTTTGTGGGGGTCTTGTTGCTGTGGTTGCCAGAGCATTTGGATGTGACAAAGTTTGGGTTGTGTAGGAGGGTCCTGGCAATTTAATTATTAGAAATAATGACACATGGTCTGGAAACAGCAGTTTCCCTTGAGGGGTTAGAATTAATTACAGTTGGGGAGGCTTTGACATACCAGACCCCACTTTTCTAAAGCTTGTCTGCTTCAATTAGGACTCCCCATGATTTTAAGTAATAATTCTCTCAAGGGATTGTCTACAGCTTGAGGAAGGTTGGGTATTCCAGGTCTCCTTCACCAAATGTTTTCTTGTTGCAGATTAATAACTTTTAAATTTGTCTTCATGCATAGGCCTAATCTCTTTCTTTCATTGTCCTCCTTCATTGTCCCCCACCCCAACATCTGTTCACTGCTAACTAACCTACCTAACAGCTGGAATCCTAAACAAGTCCTGCCTCCTGCTGGCCTCCCAAGTGTATTTTGAAAAACTCTTTCAATGCTGCATTCATGGTAACTTATCTTTTATTTCCATACTACATGACAAACAGGAGATTGTTCTTAGAGAGAATTTGATTTGTGATGTGTCACTTCCTTGAGTGTGATGTGTCAGCTCCAGTGACCTTGTCTTCAGTTTGGAGACTGACGGTCTTGTGCTGTGCTTCACTCATGTTCATGCTTCACTCTACTCAGCATGAGGGACTTGCAGAATATTCCACTGAAGTTTGTATATTCTAAGAGCAAAACTGTCACTCAAAATTCACCCTGAGTCACTCTCTGTCACTCATATAGCTTGAAGTAAAAAAGAAAATCTATACTCTGATTTAAGTAAAGATAATATATCTATACTTCACTGATGACTGTTTCTCTGAAATAAAAAAGTCTTCAAATTCTTGAAGACTAAGTGGGCCTGTTGAAAGGGAAATGATAATTTATTTATTCTACAAAGTTCACAAAGATCGTTGTCTATGTTAGTGAAAATATTTGAGACCAAGGAATCTTGATACCGGGACTGTGGTAGGAGGTTCTCATTTATGAAGTCTGCAGACTGAACTGGGCCTCTGGGTTTTTACAAAACTTATTGGGAAATTCCAGTGTGCAGACTAGGTAAGAACCATTGTATGAAACATTTCAGAGTAAGTAAGGAGAATATTCCTCTATAAAACTAGCATCCCAGGCATGAGACAAGATATATATGTGTGCATATATATCTTTCAAACTATCCTAATAATCAGATTCACCAAAAATAATTGTTAAATATTCACATTCTTAGACCCCAGGAACAAGACTAGAATATTTTTACACAGTAAGTGCATGAATAATGTTGAGGGATATGGTTACCTCCCTGTCTCTCCCCACCCTGAACTTCTTCCATTATCTGACCCTGCCCACCAAAAGTCACTAGCTCCTCCCATGACCTGGCTGTCTAAGGCCATATAAAAGCCAGACCCTCATGGGGGCCTGCCATAATTTTTCCCCCAAAGATGTGTTCCTCTAGTCCATGAGATCTTCCTCCATTTTCTTTTTCTTTTTGTATTTTCTTTCTTGTGTTTTCAAATGTGCATTCATGAGATTCATGAGTGAAAAGAAAAGATATTAATCTAGCATATAATGTTGTCAGATTCAGAATTCAATAAAAAAAAATGCTACCTATGTCTCATCATTCAAAAGTTAGGTAATAGTGCTTTGTAGGTCAAACCTCCCGTGGGTCTTTTTAGTCTAACCCTGAGTTATAGTGCTTGTAAAACTAAAAGATACTCTTCTACTATCAGTTCCTATTTTTTCTTTGCTGTTAACCAGGTTATTACAACTTCCCAGTTTGAAACACATTTTTCTTGAAGAAAAAAAAGAAAAAAAAAAAAACCAAAGGAGAAATAATAAAAGAACTTTCTCCTATGTGATTATTTATAGTTCACAAAACCCCCTAATTATGATATTTTAATTGATCTTCACAATATCACATTTCATAGAAAGCAAAACAAGCTGTGAATTGTTTCACACACAGTGCATTTAGTACAAACAGGTATGATTAAGGAAAACTTGGAAAAATTTTTTAATTCACCAAAAATTTATTAAAGATTTCAAGTTTCAACTCATTAGAGAACATGAGTATTTTTATTTTGTTTGTATTGATATTTTGATTTAAAATTTTATTTATTTACTCTAAATTATTTCACATATAAAAGCACAATATCCATCAACCACAAATAATAATAATTTACCACTCACATAAGAAATAAAGCACTGTATAATTCCATTCTATGAAATGTGTGGATATACAAAGCTACCTCAGAAAGTAAATTAATGGTTTTCTGGTGCTGGAGGTTGCAGTGAAGGCTACTTGCAGCTGTATAAATTTGATTTTTAGGTTGATAGAAATGTTCTCAAATTATGTTGCAATGGACAATGAACAATTCTGTAACTATACTAAAAAGCTATTGAATTATACACTTAAAATGGGTGAAGGAAATCACTGGAATCATTACAGCAAGGAAAATAATTTCAAAATGGTAACCTTGAGTTCTCTTAATAAGTAACAGATTGAAAAAATATTTTCAAGAAAGGACACTTACAAACCTTCTAATCCTTATCTCCTTAAATGGTATTACATGCTAAATTTGTACATAAAATAATTGTGTATAATCCCCTTGCCTACCAATAGGTTGGGAAGTGTAGGAGTCCCCATAACTTACCAATTTTAGCTTTTCTATGCCTCACAAACATATTTAAAGAAAGGAAACTAATATGTTATCTTATTTTAAGACATTATTTGAATGATAAAATTTTTTCCCATTAAATAATTTTTCTTTCTTTCAATGATGCAAATTAATACGTTGCTGAGATTGTACTTATCATTGTTAGTGAATGAATTTTGTTTAAGCAACCATAAATGTATATATGAAAAATCACCTATGAAGAAATAAATTGATTCTAAAATCATAATCAAATTCATGCAAAACCCTTGAAGCAATACAGTGAGTAAATTGAATAATTAGTATAATTACATTTGAAAATTTTTATAATGTGTTTTTCTAAATGAAACCCTCCACTTCATAATAAATATAATTGAAACTGTTACTATTGCTTGATCTTTCATTTTTACCACTACTCAATAAACATGTCCAAACTCATAAAATCAAATGAATTATTCTCTTGCTGATCCAGAAGCACAGTTACTAGCCTCAGTGGTCTTCTCTCTTGGCCAACTATACATGGCATGTACTGGTTGGATGATATGTGGAACTATGATTCCATCCCATGAACTTAATAATATCCCATTAAGGAAAGAAATCTGAGGTCCATGAGCCTCTAGGCATTTCAAAGTTTTCTCACGACTAAATTAACATAAGTAAAAAATGTTCTTAGGTTGTATAAGTTGGCTTCTGTACATATGTTATCACTGAGAGTCAGAATGGCAGATAGGTTTAGTCCTGCTGCTACTTACCATAGATTAGCAGAAATATCTCTAGTAAGCAATTAAAAAGGCAAAGGCAGGGAATCCTGTGTTTGCTTTCATCTTTCTGTTCTACTCAACTTCTGACATATTTACAAGATTCATAAATTATGACACTTCTCCTGAATTATTTTAAGTCTTTTGTAAAATGTGAAACCAACAGCATTTTCTACAGGCAAGAGACCAAACCCAGAATGTCCACATAAGCCTTGGACGAGCTCACTTGGTCATTCATGGAGGCTGCTCCCTCAGTGAGAGGGAAGGACTAATGCAGAGATACTGAGTCTTTTGACCATGTAGATGATGTCAGTGGTTTGTCTTTGACGAGTGACACCTGTTGCCTGGAAAATTAACAGCATTTTCACTTATTGTTAACGTTTGTATTTTGCACCCTCACCTAAATATGGTATTGGGAAAGTACACTTGGACAATAATTGAAGCATATTTAGCTTTCTCCCTTTCATAAACTTTAAAATGGCTTTTTGTAAGTTTGCCACCTTTGCTTTGCATACCCCATGTACAGGGTAAAGATATGGGATTGAGGGAAACAGGTGACTGAATTTCTTTCTACATGAGGAATAATGGGCAAGCTGTTCGGAAATTTTGAGAGGAAATTCTGGGATTTCTTAATAAAATGTAGCTTGGTTTTTCATTCAATAGAAATCTCACTGTGTGCATTGGCAAAAGTTTTCTTTCTTGGAGAATTAAAATCCCCCAACTCTGCAGAACTCAGAGCTACAGGAATGAGGAACACAAATTGCCATTGAGTCAGTAGGAGAGAAGGTCAGAAGGGCCATCCCCTTGGATCTCAGGCTCCACTTATTTTTCCATTGGAAGCACAGTACCATATAGAATTATTTGACTAAGCTGTATACCTGCATTCTGGAGGATGGCACACTGTAATTGTGTGATGGTACCTCAGAAACCTTAGTTAGCCCTCTAGAAGTCAATTTCCAGTACAACAGGCAGTGTCTGGAAGAAACACTGTAGACCTAAGAATTCTATGGTCATAGACCCACTCCTATACCTTTTTTACTATAAAGTGAGTGCCCTGGTAGTGTGATATAAACTTGTAAGGGATCATGTATTGGCATAGCAATGTTCTTTAATCCCTGACATAGTGATGCTATCAAGAAGGTCAAAACATAACCAAGAATTCTATGGTCATAGACCCACTCCTATACCTTTTTTACTATAAAGTGAGTGCCCTGGTAGTGTGATATAAACTTGTAAGGGATCATGTATTGGCATAGCAATGTTCTTTAATCCCTGACATAGTGATGCTATCAAGAATGTCAAAACATAACCAGAGTATGTGTCAGAATGAATTGCATGCTCTTCCAGTGTGAAAGGAGCCCATGAAATTGACTCACCACCAGGTGCCTTGCTGGTTTCTTCCAGGAATGATGCTATATCAGGACTCAGACTTATTCTCTGTTAGTGGCTGATCAGAAGCTTGAGCAGTGATGTGCACATTAGCCTTTCTAAGAGGAAACCTGTCGTGTTATTGTCCTATTGATAGCCTCCATCTCTACAAAGTGAACACTTCAATCACTTGCTACCATGTCAGCACTGGCGTGGATGATGGCAGGAGCTGATGGACATCTTGTTTATTGGTCTTTGTGTCTCCTTGAGTCACTATCCTGAGATATGGGATTTAGTGGTATGAACTCACTATTAGAATGATGCCTGTAAACCTAGAAATGTTTTGACTTAGCTCAATGGAGTTTAAAATTTCAGAATTGCCATGTTGGTAATGAGAGAGGAAGTTAAAAAATTGGGGGAATAGGCTTTCTGGAGTGAATATGCTAAAATATTCCTGGAAAAGTCCAAAATCCCCAGAAAAGCATCATCATAATAATATTTCATGAGAAGGTCCAGAGAATCTACTCTTGACCAAAAGTATAAGGAATGTGCTAGTAAGAGGGTCTGCAGAAACACTCAAAAACTCATCAATGCTTTCCCCATAGGTAAGGCAGTAACTGGAAGGGACTAACAATCAATTAAGATGATTAGACCTCAAAACAGTAGTGTCCCTGGAGATGCCAACTGAAGATGATGAGAGACAATATTATTGTAATATTATTGTAATATGCCAAGATCAAATGGCAATCAATGGAACTTGACTTACATAAAGATATGGGGATGCTGTGTAGACACAGTATTCCTGGGCATTTGATGCGCTATGGATGAGCAAGAATGATTTTTCTTTTTCATAGTGGGGAAGGAGTCAGCTGTCTTTGGCATCATTTAAGTCTCCTTGAAATGGTAATGAGTGTGGGTATTAATTTGAACCCTTTTGGTATTTAAATAAAATCCAAAATTCAGATAGCCCTGTGTGTCTTGGTTTTCAGGACCTAGAGATGTCTTCGAGTCTAAGACTTCAATACACTTGAAACGTAAAAAATAAGGATGTTCTCTTATGCCACTGACACCCTTGGACATAATGAGAGTCCTAGTACTGACTGTAGTCATTTGGTATTCTTAGGGACATAAGAGAAGTTTTAAGATACTTCTGGAACAAATCAAACAACTAAAAAAATAAATGGCCACAGAGTTCATTAAGTGGCAGAAAGTGAGCCCTCTCCAGGGCACTTTCTCCAGGGAAACTTCATTTCCTAGTAGTTCTGTGCAGTCATATCAAGTGTGTTTATTTGCATAACCTTCACCACAATTAAAGTATAGAACAGATCTGACCTATCACCACAAGTTTCTTTTGCCACTAGTAAAGGCACACCAGTTGGTGCTCCCACTGTCTGCTTCCTCATCTAGATCTTTTTAGCTAGCTTAGAGTCTCTGTCCTCCTGTGGGTTGCTTGAACACTTTTTAAGAAGCCTTTTTTTATTTACTTATAGTACCTTTGAGTATACTGCTTTCTATATACTCTAAGTGAAGCTGTAGGTCTCGCAATATGTGTATATATACTGGTATCTTAGTGTGCTTGCATCTGTGATTTAGAGTGAATGAGCTGTAGAAAGTTTACTTCTATTTGGGTCACTTCATGGTCTCCATTTACAAGATGTAATTATTCAATGTATTTCTCTGACACACAATGGGCACTACACCAAATGCTGTAATCATTGCTTCAATAATCAAATGAAGGGTTCCTTTATCTGGGAATGATTTTATTTCCTCTTCATTTCTGAAGGATATTTTCACCAGGTAATAGAATTCATGGTTGACAGTGTTTTCCCTTCTGTGCTTCAGATAGTTCATGTCACATCTTCTTGCCTTCATGCCTTTAGATGATAAATCTACTCATATTTGAACTCAAGTTCTCTTATAGCAATATATCATTTCTCCCTGGCCAAGTTTAAGACCTGTTTGGTGTTTTCTGTTTTCAGAAGTTTCAAAATGATGTGTCTTAGCATCAGCTTCTTTGAGTTTATTTGCTTAGTTTCCTTAATCTATTCATCTTATGCCATATTTAGGAAATTTTAATTGCTATTTCTTTGAATATTTTTTCCAATCATATTCTCTCCTCCCTTTCTAGGCTCTGCTGGTATGAGTGTTGTTCCACAGGTCTCTTATACTCTTTACTTATTTTTCTATCCATTTTTCTGTTGTATAGTTTCATCTATTTCTAATGTTCTATCTTCAAGTTCACTGATTCTTTTCTCTGCATTATTCATTCTGCTATTTGGTCCATCTAGTCTTTTCATTTCTGTTATAATTTAAGTTCTATAATGCTCAATTTTAAAAATTACTTTCTATGTCTTTGGACACATTTTCTAATTTTTACAAAATTTTTCTCCAAGAATATTTGTGTTTGTACATGGAAGCCTTTTCAGGATGGCTGCATTAAATCTTTGTCAGGTAATTCCAACATCTCATTCATCAGAGTGTTGGCATATCTTCTCATTCCAGTTATTCTCCAGGTTCTTGGTATGACAGATGGGTTTTCAAGGTGTCCAGGACAGTTTGAATATTGTGCTTTCTCAGTCTCTGTGTCCTATTTTGATCTATTTTAGCAGGTAGACACCTTGTCTGGGTTTAGAGTTTAGGTCATGCCCTATCTCATTGGCTGTGATTCCAATGACAATTTAGTGTTTAATTGCTGCAGCATTGTTCTGACCACCTGATCTCTATCAGTACCACATGTGCCCAGAGTGTGCACTTCCACAGCTGGTACAGCTCACTCCTGCAAGAGTGGAGATGCCAGACTGGAGCGAGCAGAGAGCTCTTCTCCTGGCTGCTCTGTGATTGCTGTCTGTAGGACGGAGGGCATCTTAACTGGCTCCCTGGTGCTTCCTAGGTGGAGGGTGGGAGACACTCCACAGGGCACATCTCACTTATGACTCTGCTGTCTGTTGACCAAATCTCAGTAGAGTCATATTTTGACATTCAGTATGAAAAGTCCTGGGCTCCTTTTGACCACTCTTGTCACAGAGTGGAAACAGCCATTCCCCTAAGGAGTCCTGATTGACTTTAGTTGGGCTTGGTATTTACTGGGTAATCTGAACACAGAGTTAACTAACACATTATTTGCGTGGAACTTTGTCATTTGAATGTGTTTTAAGAAATAAGGGCTAACTACCCTTTCCTGACCCCACAAACTGGATTTTTTTGCCTTTTTATTCATTTCCACATGCCCCTATTCTCCTTTTTATAGCATTTCTCACTCTTAAAACCATTTATTAAATAGCTATTATTCTTGCTAGATGAAATTATAGATGGAATCTGTAATTCTGAAGGTAATCTATAGGACAGGGATAGAAAGAGTCAGCTATGACTGCTGTCTCCATGGCCTGAGGTAACCAGCATAAACTCGCCCACCCACCAGAAGAATATGGAAATGCAGAGCATCTTGGTTAAGGGAAAGTGCCAAGATGACAGGATTTTGGATGTCACCCCCAAAGCAGAGGGACTCAGAGATCATGCAGCAGGAGCAGATAAGCACACAAGTGCTCACAGGTCCCAGCACCAAT
This sequence comes from Sciurus carolinensis, assembly GCF_902686445.1. Taxonomy (NCBI): domain Eukaryota; kingdom Metazoa; phylum Chordata; class Mammalia; order Rodentia; family Sciuridae; genus Sciurus; species Sciurus carolinensis. The sequence continues at coordinate 94,275 of NW_025920396.1, forward strand.
GGCATTCCCTTTGCCTGAGTCTCCTTTCCCTGAGTCCTTTTTGTGCTTCTTTACCCTCAGGTGGCCTCTCTCTCCCTGGGCCACTCTTGGGGGTGAGGGAGTTACCCCTTCTCAGTGTTTCCCCCCCCCCCTGTGGGCACACCCAAAGTATTAAAAGTAGCTTTGTAATTCCTTGAAAAAAAATCAGCTACATTTTAATTTCCAGTCCTTTGATAGCCACTTCTTCTTCATAGCCCAGCAATTCCCAGCTCCTCATTGGTTATATATTAGAATGATGTGAAGAAAATTTTGAAAAATACTGATGCTAGTCAATGCTTCCAGAGATTCTGAATCAATTAGCCAAATATATTGTAAAATATTCCTACCTGTCTGTAATGTACATCCAAGATTAAGAACCAGTGTTCTAGGTAAAGGTTCATTCCATGAGTCTGGAATCTAGAGAGCTATGAGCACTTGAACCACATTTTCTAATGATTTCTAGATTCCATCATGTATAATTTATATAAACAGCATAAACTGACTACAGTTAGCCCTCCTATCTGCCAATTCCATGACCATGGATTCAACCAACTATGGAGAAAAAATTGTGTCTGTTCTAAACATGTACAGAATTGTTCTTGTCATTATTCCATAAACAACACAGGATAACAACTGTCTTCACAGCAATTACATTGTAACTAAGCAGGAAATGATTTAAATTATAAGGGAGGATGTGTGTATGTATAGTATGCTATATGTAAATACCATGCCATTACATATAAAGGACTGGGGCATCATGAGTCTAGGTATGCATGGGGTAATGGGGAGTATCCCCCATGGATACTGAGGCAACACTGTATATAGGAAAGTAATTAATCACTCTCCCATACCTGCTCCTCCTGGTTTTGTCATGTGTATTAGTGTTCTCACACCCTAATAGGTTTAAATCTTTGAAGTTTGCCTGCTGAAGCTTCTAGAAGAATCTGCTTCTTCTCTCTCCAATTTGTTCTGTCCTATACATGTTGATAGCCACTGCCCCAGTTCAGTTCTTGTTCTGTCTTTCAGTCCCTTTTATAGTTGTTTTCCAATAATATCCTGCCTTCATTTTCTTCCCCTTTACTGTATCTTCATACATGCAATTTCATGTATTTTCTCAAATTTCTCTACCTGGAAATTTTTAAAAATTTTTTTAGTTGTCAATGGACCTTTTATTTATTTATATGTGGTGCTGAGACTCCAGCCCAGTGTTTGATGAATGCTAGGCAAGCACTCCACCACTAAGCTACAACCCAGCCCCTCCACTTGGCATTTGAAGTAGCAAAGTGTAAAATCTCATTATGGTGGAAGAAAAGGGAAGATGATGGAAATCTTGGGAGGATGCTCTATGTTGATCATAATCAAAGATTCAATCTATAAAGACTGGGATAAGGTATTGTGACTCACACTGTAGCAAGAAGCTTGTCAGAGTATTCTTGTATTCAGAAAACAGGGATCAGTCCCCAAGATGGCAGCACACTGGTAAAAAAGAAAACTAGTGTGAAATGACTTTCTGTTTTCTCTCTGAGTGATGGTGCTCTTCCCATTTCCCCACCAGATCCATCCTCCTCTGCACCTACAGACTGTCTCTGGTCATTCAAATTCCATTTTAAGCAAGTTCTTCTTGGAGTTCTGCCACACTTGCCCAATGTAAAGTGCCCTTCCTCCTCCATCTCTCCAGCCATTACATCCTATTTGTTCTCTTCATTAGTTACCTTATTCCTCTTTCTCCCCTTAGCACTCATTCCTGCTTCTATCATGCAAACTCCATAAAAGTAAGGACCTTGACCTTTTTACTTATATGTGTATTTTCAATTTCTAGAACAGCATATGGCAGGAGTGCAATAAAAATTTTTTGAATAATAAACAAATGGAGGAAACACATATAGAAAATAACACAATATTTCCAGGGTTTATGGATTTTATACAACTCAACTTAGGCTGAGAGGCAGATATTCCAGAGTGGACTGGGACAGGTCAGCAATTTCAAGGGGGCACCTGTTGTGTACTTTAGAGTTGTTCCATGCCTTGTGTTTTTGCAAAGTAGTTAGATAATGAGAAAGGTTTATTTCTAGCAAGACTTACCTGTACGTTTTTGTCATCATGAGATAGTCTGAACACACAAATAGACATAAATAGTCCATCTTAGATAATAAGAAAGTGGGATGTGGATGGGTGGATGACTGTTATTTGTCTAATTATAAAAATACATCCCCCTTTATTTCCTAGGAGAAAGTGGATGGTTACCTAAGGGAGGTGGCATGAGTAACCACCCGGGAATGGCAATGGGATGAGGGTGGGAATACTTCAAGGAGCAATGAACACTAATTTGAGACCTTGGAATAATTCAATTTGTTCTAGTATGAGTACTGAAATGTGTCTGGGCTGACTGGAGGGCAGATGCTAACCAATGCATGTGTTAAATTTAAAGCCATAAAGATGCTTTAAAGATCACTTACCAAAGTTTGTATAATTCACAGAGAATGATCTGAGACCAACAAACATCCATTAACTCACTCAAGATCAAACAGGAGATAAACCAGGACTGAAGGCAGCATCTCCCTAAACCTAATGAAAATAATCCAGAGAACTCCACAGTGTACTGTAAAGGCACATCAGTGTGAATTCTGAAAACTGGTTTTCACTTAAGATTTCATTTTGTAAAAAGTTTTTAATTTTGTTTTAATCTTCAGTTAGAAGGTAGAGTGAACTAAAATTGTTTTCAGTGTTGTTTTTCTATTTTATTAGCCACATTTCTAAGAAATTGCCATCAGGACATTACTGTACATAAGAGGTATAAAAAATTAGGAGGCAGAACCCTATATATGCCAAGACCTGATTAGGTGTTTTTATTTTAGGTTTTGTTTTTATACCTTTAGTTTCAAAAACTTACTTTCTAGGTCTCTGTGACTTTCTCTGAAAAGAATTGAAATATGGAATGTATTTGCTAAATACATTTTTATTTAATGGAAATTTTACTGTCTAAACTAAAATAAAATGTAAAGGAAGTTGCTTTAAAATAGAAGCCTATGTAGGTTAGAATTTTTTCTAAGGGCTAAATTTGCACTTGATGTTGACTGTCAGAAAGTAGATCATGCAACGTCCATTGTGTGTGTTCGGGCTCTGTGAACACAAACAAATGTGTTCAGCACTGGAATGACTTTGCATGGGTTCAGCCCACATTGTTCCCTGCACTAAAGTCATAGCTTGCATTCTATGCCGATGGCATCAGTGCCTGGAACATTTTAACCTAGATAGACTAATATGGTTTGCAATACTCTCTTGACCTTCATGTTTTCAAATTTCATATAAATCCTGATTGGTATTAGCACTGATTTTCTACCCTGACCCAGAACACACATTTATGAACTTTAAAGGACCACTTTGTCTAGTTCTCAAATTTAGAAACTTACTTTTTCAATCTCCTATTATTTTTACACGTTTTTAAATAATTTTTGAACCATTTTACATTTTTTTTAAGGAAATTATAAGAAATATACATGGCAACTAAAGACAAGACATTTTTCACTGACTTTTCTAAACTTGTAAATCTCCAATGGATTTCCTCTATTTCTTCTTCTTGTACCAAAGTACTCTTGCAAGGTGGTATTGTTCCCAAATCCAATGTAAATAAGGAGGTAAACTTTGCCAAAGCCACTAAGGAACACAAATTGGGTGCACACATAGCATGAGAATTCTATTAAATTATGTCCTCAAAAAAACAAGTAAAACAAATATGATCTATCTGTCAATGTACTTTAAAAAGTGACTCCATTTTCCTCCTCAAATGTAAATCTAGGCTGGTAAGTAGTTGGATAAAAGACAAGGTTCAAAGTCAGTGATTTCCCTAACAGCTACATATGCTTTTTCCACAATTTTCCCAGTTGGATAACTGTATTTACTGTTCCACATCTCTACACTGTCTAAGGGTTTTCTATTACATTACCTTGTGTGCCTCATATAACTTAATAATGACAAGTACTTGCCATCCCATCTGGGAAATTAAGGCCCACAGAGGTTATATGACTTGGCTAAGACCACACAACTGTGGAGGTCATATGTGTCTTCTTTTTTAACCCTCCTCTTGACTACTGTTATCAAGTTATGCTGCAATTCCCTGAATGGCTTCCAAATAAGAATATAATCAAAATCTAGAGATATGGGAGACCTTGACAGCCTAAATCAGAAGCCTTAAAGATAAACAGATATCCTGAGTGTTTCAATTGTTCTCACAGAAACCTCCACATTAAGGCTCAGGGCCAGCGAATGTGATTCCTTGGTCATCTTTTGGCTTTTACTCCCGATGCCTTCACAGCACAGCTGGGGTCTGTTCACCATGATCCCTTTCGAGAACACCCACTGCTCTACCATTAGGTCTAAATCATACTGGCTTATGTGTTTAACTGCTTCTAAGTCACAAATTGATAAGTCAACACTGTTTGCTTCCAGATTACATTATGCAGTGCCTCTTCTAAATAGGTAGCTGTAGTTGTTTTCTAACAAAACTTCAAAACAGAATCACTTTATACTCCTTGATTTTAGAGAATTTAAACAATCCAGCATGACTGTTCTCACTATTTTGGAGTTTTGCTTCAGATGGTTGTATTTTAAATGCTATAAACTATCATCATCATTTTTCTGAGGCCCACTGGGTCTCTCTCCAGAGTGTCTATCTTAGGAGAATGTTAATGATCAAATTTAAACTCTCTCCCATGATGTTTACATCATATTTTAACATATACTATCTCCAATATTGATGTTCATACTTTCCCTTTCCTGGATCCTAATAATTCCCCCTATAGCATAGATTTGTGATAAGGCAAAAATGCATGCTCACTATGAACACATGAAAGAATGTCTACGATGACAGTTGGTGTGATGTTTCCCTCCTGTTATTACTTACTCTTTCCTTAGTTCCTCCTTGAGCTCATTTGGGTCCTTCCATCCCAAGACACTAATGCTTTTGATAAAGGCATAAGACTTCAAAGTTCTCCTGAGAGTATATATGATTTTGTTTTTAAAGAACTCTTAAAGCATTAGGTAAGAGTTATGCACACATATTTATAGCATACAGAGGATCAATTCATCACTTAATGATTGACTGTATGCCCTACATCAACAACTATCAGACAGCTCCTTGGTTTGTAAGATTCACATCTTTTTGTTAATGTAATGGCTACTACATCTGCTGATTTCTTTAATTCAAAGCAATCTTGTGCACAGTGGTAGAACAACTTTTCAAAGAAAGAAAATTGATATCTTGTTAGGAGATATGATATTGCATACTGGCCCAACATTTATGTAAGGTGTAGTTTTTCCATTTAGCATTTGCTTATCCTCAGGAATGAAATGGCTTATTTCAATTCCATTGCATGACTGTTTATATTTATTTTAAGAGAGGGCCCCAAAAAGCCAAAGTTGATATCCTGAATTGCACCAGCACAATTTAATACAATATGTTTACATTTAAAATAATTACATCTATAATTGCAAATCTTATTTTAAGCATAACTTTATATAATATTTTAACAGACAAAAATATGTTTTAGAACCATTATATGTATCTGTCTGTTTAGTAGCAAACTTATAATGAATTATACATTATAGCAAACTTATAATAAATTATATATTATACCAGAGTAAATTCTTTTGAAAGCTAAAAAGGAAAAAGTCATAATTCATGTTTAAAATATACTGCTAATTCATTACTCTCAAATAAGAAAGCCAATAGCCATTACATCAAATTTAATTATTTCAAGTTTACATTCATTTGATATTCACATAAAATTCATTACTTTTAAATGTAGCAATGAAGTTGAATTTTTGACACTGAGTATTTGAAAACTTGTTTTTGACAACAAGCTTGATATTTTGAATATGGGTGGGGGGAAAAACATTAAAATTACCTAAGAAACATGTTAAAATCATTGCAAAATTATGAAAATAAAATGTGTTTTACTCTAATGTTTAGCCACAGATATTGCCTCCAAATGTTAGTGTAGTCAGTGCCTAAAATGTTCTGGTTATTTTATTTTCATTGAGGATGGAGTTTGAAGGTATATTAAATGAGGCTAGAAAAATTCAACACCATCTACATTACCCATCATGGCAAAACAGAGCAGGACTCCTACATCTTCCTTGGAAACTGAGGGGGAGCTTATGCCTGAATGTGCAGATAAAAGATCTTGAGATTGTTTCATTCCCTTTGACTTTTTGCACTTTAAAAATCACTTGCTAATATTTAGCACACTTGTTCGTGAATTTAAAAATAGATAAGCTTTTCCACATATCTAGTTTGAGACTAGATGGGAAATAATGGGTTCAATGAAAGTACATCATTTATTAAATTATTTAACTGGTTTTAATAGTTGGACAGGTTAAACCTTTTATTTCCCTGTTTGGGCAACTGTTGCTCAAGAAAACTGTAAACAGCAATATCTGTGGAGAATATGCTCCCCTGTTGTAGGCTACAGTGTGGATGGATGATGTGCTTCATGATGCTGAGGGTGGACGCAGAGCCTCGGTGGGCTGAGAGAATGTTACCATGGTGGAGTGGACAGAATCACTGTTTGGATGGTGTGCTGGAGAATATGATACATGTGGAATTCCACTCTTGCAGGAACTGTAGTCCCCATCAGTTAATATTTTTACATGTCATATATTTTAATCTGTTTTTTCCTCTGATCAATTTCCTTTCCCTTGCTCTCCTCTCAATTAATGTCTAACTATCTTGGATTCCTGTTCTCACAGTTTCCAAAACTATGCCCCTTGCAAGTACTCCACAGTACTGAGTAAAATTTTGAGAAAACTGATGAACAAAAATTTATCTTCATTTAGATATGTATGATGTTCAAAAAAGATTTTGAATGTATTGTCATATTTACCAGCAGTTTTTGATAAAGCACTGAAAATACAGGACATTACAACATGTAAAATGATTTCATTTCACATTTAACAAATTACCTTGGAAACTTAATTCATGTTTTATAATGAAGCAGAAATTTGTTTTGAGATAATTCCAATTAAAACCTACAAAAAGGAATTCTACGGTCAGGAACACAGTGTATAGAATTAATGCTAGATATGGAATTACTAGCATTTTGCTTATGAATCACAAAAAAGGTATGTTTTTTAGAAAAAGTGCTTCCATTTCAAAATTCAGATTGGCTTTTCTTTTATTGGATAAAATTCCCAGAAAATTATTCAGCTCATAAATGCACTTTGATTTCGTCAATACAGCTCTAGTTATTTCAATAATGTGTGACTGGTGGGAAAGAATTTATAATTCTATACTGGACAAAAACCATTTTATATATATATATATTTGTATTCTAACTCCAGAAAAGGAGTAAAATAATAATGACTGACCTCATGAAAACTATGTACACATCCAGTGTTAAAATTGATGGCTTCTTCCCTTTAGAACTTATTTTTATTTTCCACTTTTGGTCACATTTTAAAATTCAATATAAACTTTCTATCCGGCACCTAAACCGGGCATATGTGAAAAAGTGCCACAGAGCAGATTCCTTAACACTAGGTTACCCCATTAATGAATAGAAAACAATAAGTGAGATGTGTTTTTCCAGTTTACTGTGAGGAAGTGCTTTGGCAACTTCTGGTAATAAATATTCAGTGAAATACATGTTAATTTAGTAGTGTGTCTCTCATCCACCATTATGGTGCTGTGTAGCTACTGCTCCTTACATATGGCCCATTTTCACTTCCAAACCTGTTTTGAATAGTCAGTCAAAATGCTATTATTTTTATCATGCAGCAAAACTGTGTATACTTGAGCTGAAGATAAAAATGTGCTCTTCATATCACTTTCCATTTAATGTCCTTCTTGATTTATTGCTGTAAATTTGTCTAATGATTTTGCTATGCTCCAGGTAATCTTATCTATGCATATGTTAGTTATGGATGTACTCAAAGAATCCTAGGGTTCTTTTTCCAAAATCATCTCTCTTTTCTATCATTGTGCACATAAAAAATGCCACTATGCAATAATTTTTGTGTTTTTGCTTTGCCTGTGCTCAGAATAATATATGCCATTACTAAAAGAATGACAGGTTACAGGTTTGAGGGTGTAGCTCACCATCAGAGAACTTGCCTAGACATTGGGTCAGATCCCCTGCACTGGAGTCGGGGTGCAGATTGCATGTTCAGCAAATGTTCTAGTTCAGACCATGAAAGAAGGGGTTAATCATCATGTCAAGAAAAATCAACTGATTTACTTATTACACCATTCATCACAGTAACTGTGAGTTATTCTCAGACTCAGCATGACAATTAATCTGACTCACCAGTGCATTAGCCAACAAAGTTTGGATCAAAATCATCCAATTTCCTTTTTTAAGGCTCTTTCATTTGCATGCTCCTTTATCATAAAAATAATAAATATTCTGGCCATCTTTTCTTTGTTTTTTTTTTTTCATTTCTATATACCTAACAAAACTACCTACCATTAAAATTGAAACTACTATGGATAAGAAATAAAATAACAATGAAATAAAATTCATATCTGCTTCCTTCTAGCTTGGTCTGTATTTGTCTTATTGCACATTACTTTCTTTGAATCCCTTCTTTAATACATATTCATATTTTTGCAAGGCTTTTGTTCTCCTGAACATTGTTTATATTTTTAATATATATTCTATGTGCCATGAACAATATTTCCAGTACTATCCTGTTTGCAAAAGCAGTAGTTTATTTAGATGGGATCACTGTAAATTATCTTCAGTCTCAGACCCTTCTGGACTGGAATCGATGTCAAGAAGGGCCTCTTTATTGGTGAAGGTTGAGCTGAGAGTTATGCTCTGCCGAGGCTTCACAGGTGCAAGTTCATCTAATTTAATATTTTCATTTTTGACCAAAATTGTCTTATCCATGTTTTCTTCACTGTGTCTCGCAACAGCACCATCAAATACATCTAATTTTGGTGGCAAGGTTCCACTTTCAAACAGATATTTGGTTAGATAAGAGACACCAATATTAGCTAGGAATGAGGTAACCATGGACAGTGTTTTTAAAGGGAACCTCTGATTATATATACTGTTCTTATCAGAGTAATAACCGGGGTAGAAGATCAAGGGCTGAAGGTACAAGTATGGTTCCCCTACAGTTATTCTCAGGAAAAACCCAGAGATGTATCCTGCCACAGCCCCGTACATGTTGGTTCCCTTGACAAAGAGCACGCAGAGCAGCTGAGGGAAGATGATGATGTAGACGAGGTCAGAGCTGAGGTACCACAGCCCATACACCATATTTGTCAGCAAGGCCATGGCCATTGCAGAGACTCCGAACACAAATGCTGTGGTTCGCATGACCCAAACAATTTCTTTGTCTGATGCCTGTAAGAAATTGCACCAATCTGTTTACTCACTTTGGTGAAGACGGAGATACATTTTACCATTTACAACTTGTCTAAAGAAGCTCCTAGGACAAACCCAACCTAACCTACAATACCTGAAGCCCACGATCTTGTTGACTTCCCAGGTGTTTGTGGGTGGGGTCTCTGTGTATCATATACATGAAGCTAGACCACCATGTCCTGTGGCTGAATGCACAGTGAAGAAGTAAGATGAGCTCACGTGATATCATCCAGGAGCAATGAGGCAAGGGGGTATTTTGCTTGTATACATTAGGGAATAGTCTTGGTGTGGCACTGAGAGAGCTGGGCCTATCTTTACTTCCTCTCTTTGTAGGAGCACTACCATCCATAAGGCTAACCATCTTCAGGTGCCATAGAAAAGGACTTTTCCATGACATTTCCTTGGTAAAAATCAGTGGGACTGTTTTGTTAACTCTGACCTAGAAAACACAGAGGCCAAGCTTATTAGGGAAGAAAGAGTCTCCAGAGGTGTTTTGGGTTCCTCAGGGACTACAAAAGAATGCTATTCTGCAACCACTTGATTCAGTAAAGAAAATTACATTGAGAGGATATTTTATGACCTGGGAGTTCAAATGGAGAGTGGTTCAGAGTTTACACAAAGATGCATGAAATAACTTAGAATCCTTCTCCCCCCCAGTGTTCTTCCATGCTGTGCTTATTCAAACTAGATGGTTTACTAAGATATTTTGGGATGCAGTAATCTTTTGTCAGAAGACAAGAAATTTAATTATGGCAACATGATGAAATCTCTTGGGAAATAGTTATATTGACTTGTTCCTTCCAGTATTAACATGAATGATAAAATGTATCAGTAATATGCATTTTAGCACATATAAGCTCAATGTTATCTAAACTAGTATGCTTAATCAAATTTTATGGAATATAGAATTACAGAAGATATAATTAATATTGAATACTATATATTAATAAAGAATATAGAATACTAATTTTAATATAGAATACAAATTAAACATTCCTTATCTAAAATGCCTTGGACCAGCAATGGTTTGGATTTCAGGCACTTTTGGATTTTGGAATATCCACTTACATAATGAGATATCTTTGGGATGAGACTCAAGTTTAAAAAAGAAATTAATTTAAGTTTCATGTACACCTTCTATACATATGCTGAAATGCAATATTTTTAATAATTTTGTGAAAAAACAAAGTTTTACAGTGTGAAATTTCTCCCTTGTAACAACATGTCAGTTATCAAAAAGTTTTGGATTCTGGAGCATTTCAAATTTTACATTTTGGTTTAAGGATGCTCAATCTGAACTTGGAAGGACAAGATAACTTGAAACACAGGTTTGTCTTAGAATATATAGCTTCTTTACTGCACATATGGAATTCAAGGAATCTATAAACATACATATTCTACATACACATTAAGTATAGTGACAGCAGCAATAGCAACAACAATAATAAATTACAAATTAAAAGAAAAAAAAAACCTGTTCTTACATTTTGACTGAAGGAAAGCTGGTAGATGTTCCGAGCAAACATTGAACTTGCTGACAAGATGGAAGAATCAGCTGAAGACATAACAGCAGCAGAAACAGCACCAAGGCCAAAGAAAGAAATGTACACAGGGCAGAGATACTGCAGAACAATCGGTAAAATCATGTCTGCTTCTTCATTTGTCTTGGGATCTGGAAACCCTTATGCAGTCTGGTTCCAGTCTGTAGAGTAGAAACAACAAGCAAAACAACCAAGAGACAAATCTTCTGTATCCATCTGGGTCATGATGTTTACTAGGTAGTTTTGAAACCAATTTAGAATCACAAAGCCTGCTTAGGTGGAAAGTCCTTGTGAAAGTGTCTTAGTAAATGTTCTGGCTAAAAGGTATTGGTTATAGTCAGTCTTATTCATAAAAACTGCCTACTATACAATAATGAGATACATATCCCTTTTCTATGATGTGATATTTTATCATATGGAATCAAAGAAAACACATGCCCTTCAACTGAACCACAGAATTTTCTCTTGATGTTTTCCTTAGAGCCTAATTATCCCTGTGCAAGAGATAGCAGCATGGTCATTGTTACCCATAGTTTTCCTGTATATAAGCTTGATTTAGCAGCTATCTTGGCATTATATTTCTGATTTCATTCCATCTTGTGTAGAATTTTACTTACAAGAAGCAGTATACATGCTAGATTAAAGATCATTTTTATTGAATAAAAATTATATTCATAGCTGGGGTTGTGGCTCAGTGGTAGGGCACTTATCTAGCATGCGTGAGGCACTAGGTTCGATTCTCAGTACCACACATAAATCAAACAATCAGTAAATAAAATAAAAGTCCATCAAAAACTAAAAATATATTGAAGAATTGTATTCATAAAACTGAGATTTTTCAGGAGGATTTTGAAGCTTGAAGCATACATTTGTCTTAGACTATATAGCTTCTTTACTGCTTAGTTATAGGATGTGTTGAAGAATACAAGGAACCTGCAAACACATATTGATATAATTTCTCTTTTATTTGCTGATCTTCCTTAATTTCATGATGATAAGGTGGTTTCCTGCCCACTTTTCTCCCCCCCTTTTCCATTATGATTAGCATTAAGGCCATGCTTACATCATGCCAACTCTAAAGCCTTAACAGAGATGGCATGATATCAGAAATAACTGCCACAGTAAACCCACTGCAGAAAAAAAAAATTCCTTTGTGCTGTTTTGGTCAGTCTGTTTTCCTACCACCCTCCAAATAATGTCCAGATCTGTCTTCTGCTTATGAAATAAATCTTGTTGTTTTTTTTTTCAGAAGGCAGACACTGCATAGCTCCTTCATCAGTGATCTTTTCTATCTTTTTGAATGTTCATTTATGTCATGAACCAATAACTGGAATAAAAACAGTATGCTATGGACCATGACTGCCCTTTCAAAAATTAAATAATCCAATAAATAGCTCTTGAATTGAAAGTCGTAGTCACTGTGTGAGCACCACCCTGAGTTATCTTTAAAAAACACAATGGGATAAAAAGCAAACTCTTTTCTAAACTGTTTTAGTTATCTCTACTTAGGTAACTCCTTTGAATTGGGTTAATGTGATGTGTTTTAATTAAATGCTCTTAAGAGTTGTATTATAATCACTTTTAGAATAGTCAGAAGTATGAATCTAAAATATGGAAAATGCTGAACATGCAAACATCTCCATCACTATCATTATGTTAGTTATGGTCTGAAGTTTATGCCCCCCTAGTTTATTTCAATTCTAACCCCAAAGAGTTGACATTAGGACCTTGAGCGATGAGTAGTTCGTGAAGGCAAAGTTCTCCTGTGTGATATGATCAATATGCTTATAAAAGAGGCTCAAAGGAGATTGTTTCCCTCTCCCACCATATAAGTAACTAAGGGTCAGGAGTGAATAAGTTCACTTATTAAAGGTGAGAGTTTAGAAGTGTTTCACATAAAGGCTAACAGGGAAATAAACATTTCCTCTCTCTCTTTCTCTCTCTTTTTTCTTTTACCATTTAGTTTCTTAGTTCATCTTAATCCATATACATACTGACTTATTTCTCCAAGAAAAAATTAAATCATTGAACAAACTATTGAAATTATAAAGCCAGACTCTCAAGTTCAGAGTGGTCTGTGAGTAGTCATGATGAGGACATGTAAATTTCTCCTAAGCTGTTGGCTCTCAACTTTGGCTTAACTTTGATTCACCAAGAGGGTTACAACAAAACACTGGAGTCTGGCTCTATCTTTGATTATTAAAATAAATACCGTGGGAGTAAACCAGAAGTAGACGTTTTGTAAAAAGTCCCTCTCCATTCCCTAGGTAAGATCGGTATGTACCATGGTTGAGAATAGCTGTGGAAAGAAGTGGATGCAATTGATAATATAACAAAATTGGGGATGTTTGTCAATGGAGTAAGCAATCGAAAAACATGGAGATCAATGAACTACAATACAATTTGCCGAACACTATGCAAAGGCATATATGGAACCATGGATGAAGAAGCATTTACTATGTGAGGGTAAGAGGGAAGCAAAACAGGGAAGGCAATGGGTGAGGAAACTGGCAAATTAACTGACAATGATGGTGAAGCTGCAAGAGATTTACCTGTTGATGCTTCAATGGCCCCAAAGTGTATGGCTGACAGAGCCATCACCAGGCACCCAAAAGCTGCCAGGAAGGACAGCTCTTGAGCATAGGTGGCTGAGGATGAAGAGAGGACCCTCTGGAAGTATGCCTGCCATGGGATTCCACCCAGAATCTGCATGAGAACCCCAGGGATTCAGAGTGAATTGAAAGAAATTGATGTTCATTATTATTTTTAAATAAGAGGTTTATAACAATTGCATTTAGAATAGTCAGAAGTAGGGCCAGAAATCCCAGCTGCTATGATTATGTTTGCAGTCATATGAAATTTGTCATCCTCCATGTGTCTACTGAAATTCTAATCTCCAAGGTGATGGAATTAGGTATTAGGCAGGGACATCTGGGAATCAATTAGTTATAGGGTAAAGCCCTCATGAATCCCTTCTACCATGTGAGAACACAACAAGAAGTTCTTTTCTATGAAAGTTTGGTATTCACTAGACACTAAATCTGCCGGTACTTAGATCTTGCAATTGCCGGCCTTCAGAACTCTGAAAAATATATTTCTGTTGTTTCTTAGCCATCTGCTCTATGTTTATTGATTACAGCAGTCCAAGGGGACTAAGACAACATAATTGTCGTATTTTTGATTGTGGAGAGTTTTCTAGATTTGTTTTTCTTTCAAATTACACAAGACCATACTTGTTTTTCTTAAATGTACTGATTTAAGTTGCCTTAAAACTATCCAGAAGACCTCAGTTGGTTCTCATCTGGAATTTGAACCACAATAAATTTTATCAAAAAAATGATTAAAAATCTGAAAGTATGAATTGAAATCAGAATCAATACAATCCAATAAATATTTGTAGACTCTAATCCTATACAAGATAAGTAGTGGTTGTTATAGCACAAAGATGTAAAGGGCATGGTTCTTACTCTGGAATTTTCTTTCTTCTTGAAGAGTCAATGTATTATGGTGTTTGCAAAGTGCTCAAGAACATAGAGAATATAGTGGGGTGTCAGAGAGAATATCTGAATTTCATTTAGACTCATTTTTACCTTACAGCTAAGTTTGATATGGTGCTTTAATTAAATGACATAACATACTTGCTTACAGTATGTGTAAGCAACTGATGAATGCATTTTGGAGGTGAACTTATTATTCTTATTGAGGATATATAATAAAAAAAGTTCAGATACATAAAATAAAAGGACACGTTGAACTATAGCGCAGTTGGTTGCATAGCTTATTAAGAAGTCTGTATGGGAACCAAAATGAGAATTATTTGGAGGTGAAAGCTTGGTAAGGAGGAACAGCTGCAAAGTAATCAGGAAAACCTACAAGAATGGCATCTGAATCAGTCCTTAAGCATTAAGATCCTACTGTGATGGTATTCAGGGACAGAGCCTCTTGAGAGATAATTAAAGTTTGAGGGTGGAACCCTTATGAATTGGATTAGTGCCCTTTTAAGGAAGGGCCATGAAGATCCCTTTCCCTCTTTCCACCATATGCGAGCCCAGTGAGAAGTCAGCAGCCTACAACTTGGAAGAGGGCCCTTGTAAGAACACAACCATGCTGGCAATCTGAACTCAGACGTCCAAAACTGTGAAAATAAATTTGTCATAGAAACCTTAAGATGGATGGCATTTTAGAAAATGAGACTGGAGGACAGACAAGTGGGAAGACTGCTGGCAGGGAGACCAGGAAAGACTAGAACCATTAGACCAAGTGAGGGAGGTTATAGGTCTAATGCCATGCCTATGTAGGAACAGGGGGACTGGGAGAGATTGCCAGTATCCTTAGTAAGACTAAACCAGTTATTTTCATGTAGGGATTTATGAAAGACAACTAGACTATCAGAGACCATTGATGAGACATTTCAAGGCTTATTTGTATAATTCATTCATATCTTCATTCAACATTTAGTATTTTCTTTCAATTTATCTTACATTTGGAATCATGAATATGGCTTAGAGCTGGAAGAAACTTAGCAGTCACTGGATAAAATCTTTTATGTTAAAGATGAGTGGTCTGAGGATGTTAAAACTGTGGTGTAGGGGAAAGTACTCAGGACTTCAAGTGATTGCTTTAGTCCTTAGTTCAGACAGTGGTGTACTGGATGCCTACCTTTCTAAGATTCATCATCTCCTTGTAGTCATTAACATACCTGCCATTCATGTATAATTGCACACATAATGCACCATCCCTCACATTTTCCATTCAAGTTATTAATTATCCCAGAAAAAATGAAGACCAAGGAATTTCTTAACAATCCCAAGGGAGAGAAGCCCTCTAATTCACTATTGAAAATAGAGTTTCCCCAAATTTTTCCTACCTCTTTCCTAGAAAATGCTTTACTGGGAAAGATGCACTCACTTTTTGAGTGTTGAGGCAATGCTAGAATTTGGAAAAATGCCATCAACAAAACATCTTAACTTACTGTTACTCCTGTAAAAAAGAGACACAAATAACCACTTTTTCCTTCATTTTAAAATAAAAGTAACATATTCCTTATGTTGAAATCAAATAAAGTGTGCTATTTTCATACATAACCTAATGAGTGAAGTCATAAAATCTTTTTTTTTTCATTTTTCCTTTTTTCCCAGTTCGTAATCTGCCACGATATCCTCCATGCTTCCTCTCACTTTCAACAACTTTGCCTCAAGGTTCTGCCTGTTTTCAGGCTGCTCCAACTCCCAAAGGCATCTTTGGTATCTTTTCTGAAAGACACCTCCCATCCCAATTTAGGTCATGCACTTGGGGCCTATGGTGCCACTAATTTACTTACTCCATCATTCAAGATGGGATGAATGATTTATTTTGGAATAAACAGGTTTTTAATAGCTTAATCCAAAATACAAGTTAAAATACTCAGACTGTTTAGCTCTCAGATTGGAGAAGGTCTCTGATGGAAGATCAGGGATTCCTTAACTTATGTGATTCCACCACAACAGAAATGTGGACATACCATACATTGATAGCATGCATGCTGTTATCTAAAGACTTGATTTTCTCTCCAAGCTGACACCAGCAGCTCCACAGTCAGGACCTAGCACCAGCTTTCCAACAGAGAGCAGTCAATTCAGAAATGACCATGATGGGGCTCTAGCGATAAAATCAGTACATGATGCTTATACAGAAAAGGCCAAGAGCCAGCAGGTAAATTTTTAAGGATAAATATGAAAATCTTGAAAATGTCTTTGATTGACAATTAGACTACATTCCTCAGGTCAGAGCATCACTTACCAACAACAAGAAACTATCAAGCCATGTGTAGATTTCATAGGATTCAATGGTCCCCAGCCAGGGCTCCTGGTATTTGGCATGCACTGCAGTAAACCCAATATTGGAGACTGCAGGATGTGACAAGGCATAGTGAACACTGATCCACTGGAAAAAAAGAGTAACATTGGAGTGTTAGTCTATGATTCTTAACTTGATTAATACATTGCAAGATTGATACACCTAGTTTATTTTTCGTGTAGGTGTCATGGCTCAGTAGTTCCCCTTATTCAGAGAAGAACCTAAAACAATGTTCTCTGTGGGACATCATGAAACAGATTTAGAAAAACTGAAATAACTTATTATCTACTTCTGCCTGATTATGCCATGTCCTATAAAACTATAGAAGCAGTCACCTGAAATCTTTGAGAAGAAAATACTACATTGGAGACACACGGAGACACATACACACTTTTATGTTTTGTGTGAATTGGGGAAAGATATCCATCCATTAAGGTGACAAAGAAAGATTCAAATGAGAAATTTGTGGGTGAAACAAGTGTTGAAGAATGGGCCCAGTACTAATAGGGAGAAGAAAAAGGAATCAAAGGGGGAGATGGTCTGGAGGAAACCAGGCAAACAGTAAAAGAGAACGTAGGTTCCTGGACTTACAATGGGGTCATACAACAAAAAATTCATCATAAGTTGAAAATGTTACAAAGCTACATTGAATCAAACTAACCTACCAAGCATCGTAGCTTAGCAACATGGTACACTCTAGAGTGTCAGTTGTTTCCCCATGTAACTATGTGACTGACAGGAGCTGTGGCTTACTGTCACTGCCCAACACCAGAGAGAGGATTGCATTGTGTATAGGTAGCCAGGGAAAAGATCCAAAATCAAATTTTAAATTATGGTTTCTACTGAACATATTTCATTTATGCACCATAATCAAGTAAACAAAACAAAACAAAAACAAAAACCAAAAACAAACTAAAAAAATCCCTAAGTTCCCAAGTTGAGCCATTGAAAGTGGAAGACTAACAGTCTATGTTTTATGTATGTGTGCATATGCCCACATCTGTTGGGTGACAAAGTTTGCTGGCATGGGAGTGACTTAGGGAAATGGGAGCAACAAAGACAGACACATGGAGAGGACCTTGAACTGCAAGTTGAAAGATTTGTATTTTGTTTTGTATTCAAGTGGAAGCTCAAGGAATTGATGTGTGCTTTATGTGGTACCAAGAAATTAACCCAGGGGACTGGGCACGGTGGCACATGCCTGTAATATCAGCAGGCCAGGAGCTGAGGCAAGAAGATTGTGAGTTCAAAGCCAGACTCAGTAATTTAGCAAGGCACTAAGCAAGTCAGTGAGACGCTGTCTCTAGATCAAATATCTAAAAAAAGGCTGGGGATGTGGCTTGGTAGTTGAGTACCCCTAGGTTCAATCCCTGGTACACACCTCCCCCCCAAAAATTAATCCAGAGTTGCTGTACCTCTGAGTTACATCTCCAGCCCTGTTTTGTTTGTTTTTCTTATTTTATTTTGAGACAGAGTCTCACCAAGTTTCTGAGGTTGGCTTTGAATTTGTGACTATCCTGCCTCACTCTTCCTGGGCACTGGGACTACAGGCAAGTGCTACAATGCCTGGCTAGAATTTCTTTGGAGTTAAAAAAAAAGTCAGTGGAATTTCCTCTGAATTTTAATACACTAGATACAAAAAATAAATTTAGAGAAGGTAGTAGTATAGGAGTGCCACACGTGGTTTCAGTGGCCCCTGGATAAAGGCCTAAAGTCCAGCAGTGACATTGGGAATAGAAAGATACTGGCACTGAATAGGATAATGAAGAGAGTCAACAGAGGAAAGTTAGGGGGAGGTCAACAGAGAGGTGAGAGGAATCTGCAAATGAAATCTGAAATTTATAGCTTTGGAGTTCCAAGGTAATCATAAAACCCAAAAAATCGAAGAAATTGAGAAGAAAAGGTGGTTTAAATTATAAACTGATTAATTAATTGCATATGCATGTACAGCAATTAAAGCTTGGAAAATAAAGCATATTTAGTCTCTTTCATATAATTCAATAATGATTTCTTGTCGATTCTTATCTTCATTTCTTGTAGATTTAATTACATTTTGTACCAGAAAAACATTTTAATGTATATTCCTACATATATATGACCTACCAGTTTTATACCCGCATACTTGATTTATGTACCTGTGTATTTTAAGTGCTGGTCTCATGCAATGCAATGAGAAATTACATATATCATCAATGAATAGATTCATCCCCTGGGGCTGTGTTTCTTGAAAACAAGTGCATCCATTATGAGAGCTGCCATTGCCAAACTAAACTCTCTTTTTTCCTTGTGAAAGAAGATTTACTTCTGTGTTCTCTGTTCTATGAAGTTTATGATGACACTAAGTAAAAATCAGAATTTCTGCACCATACACTTGATTTTGGCAATTTAAAAATAAAAAAGTGGAAGTCCTTGAGCAAATTAAATATTCTCAAATTCAATTAAAATATGACTGAATTACATTCCATGAAATGCAAATAAAATGTCCAGGAGAAAAAGAGGAAATATAATATTTGCTAGTGTATATAAATTTAGGGTTAAACTGTAAATCTAATTTTAGTTAATTCTTTTAAATTTTCCTCTGGGATATTATTACAAATGCTAGAAAATTGAAAAAACTATGTACGGGATTTATTCTTCATCTCTAAGTGTCTAGTGTAAAAACTAAAACAGAGCCGAAAGCTTTTTATTATAAGAACAATAAAGAAAAATGAGGAGAATGAAGAGTACTTTGACTCTCTTTCAGAAAATGAGTCATCTTCAGTGATGGTTGGCTCTGTCTGAACCTTTGACCAGGGCTCTGTCCTTTGACCAGGGCTCTGTCCCTGCAGAATCTACACCTGACATAATGTATGTGTTGATATCAAGTACGTGAACCCTCAATGACCCCTAGAAGAGTGAACATTCCATTTCCTTTATGCTTCTTTTGATATGTCTTAGGGATGGATATTATTATACACATAATTAAAATCTCCCTGTTTTAAGATGTGAGTTTGCAAAGAATCAACATCGACTAGAATGTGTCTAAGATGTGCAGAGATGCTTTTAATGTAAGATGAATGGTATTCATATTTTGTAATTACATAGTGCTCTTTCTTAATATAACAAACCTATATTACACAATTTAATCCATGATTTAAGAATATATTATATAATGCCTTATATAATTAAGCCCTTCCTTTGCCCTCGATAGTAACCATTAAAATTTGAAATCTACCATTTTTCCTATAGGATATTTTCTAATAAAATATGCTTCCAATAGTATTTCCATGTCCTAAGAACAGTCTAATAGCTGAACTAACACAAGGATGGGACAATAAACTTGTGGGGGTTGCTACCAAAGCTTTAGTTTTCTTAACTGTGAAGAAAGTGTGATGTAATCAATTCTCAAAAGGGATCACACAAGTTTCCATCAAATCGGGCATGAAGAAAATGAAGACCTAGATCTTTTTAAGAATTAGTCATAGCACACACTTGTCTTTTAACATCTAACAAAATAACTAGGGTTTTTATCTAATCATAGAAAAATACAAAATTTCAAATAGTGTGCAACTTCCTATGTATTACTCATTAAGGAAAATACTAATTTCTTTGTTGAGGTGGTATAGATAGAAAACCACATTATCTTATGTTTAAAAAGAGAGAGAGAGAGAGAGAAGAGGAGGGGGAGGACCAGGAGGCAAATCTGAATGAGGCTTCACTTACCAGTCCCACAAAAATGCAAAAGAGCTGAACAACATCTGTGTAGGCCACAGAGACCACCCACCAGAGTGTACAGAGTGGCAATGAGTGCATTCACAATGACTGAGGCATGCACATAGACATCAATGATCATGCTGATGGTGGCTCCTACCCAGAGGGGGAAAAAAAAAGAAGTGAGACCCTGGTCATGGTGGTGGGGTGGTTTCTGTTTTCCGGCAAGTCTGTACTGAGAATTCTGTTGTAGCAGGTATGTTTCCCTGGTCATATAAAATATATTGGATGATCTTGGCTAACGTGAATTTTTTTTTTCAGTACAGGAACCATTTATTTATAAAACATTTGCAAAGACAACCTATCAATATACTAAAAGGTGATTAACTGTGATCAAATAGGGTTTATTCTAGTAGTTTAAATAGTCTCACTATGAGGACATTATTTGATGTAAGACACTACATCAGATAAAGAGGGAAAACTCATAAATTCTATCACAAATTCTGAAAGGAATTTTGTTACTAGTTAAGCTGGGACTTCCAGTTCAAAGATCATCATGAACAGTTTAAGTTAAACTGTTTGGAGAGCCTTCTATTTAAAAAATCATACAAATAAAATATAAGAAAACAATTTTAGAACTTAGCTTGCAGGAAAAAAAGTAAAGTAAATTTTTACACTGAGACCTTTGTATCTCATCAAACTGAATGTATCTCTCTCTGTGTATATTCAGATATATGAGAGATACCTGAAACTCAATGCCACTGAACACTCTGAACTACTGAGACATTGAATTCCATTCTATGAATTCATGATTTCACCATCTGAAATTCTGACTTAGTCATATGCAATATATGTACTCACATCCCTAAGGAAAAGAAGCCTTTCTGTGAAGCTGATCACCCATTTCCACAATTTTACAATGATTATTCATTGACTATTTGGCACTTAGTTTGCCCTGTGCTTGCCTGTTATAGCTGACAAATCCTCTAGGGTGTCCAAAATTAAAACAAATTTGTAGGAGAAAATCATATGATTGTCAAAACTTACCTACCAACTTTTTCTCCCTCGGAGTCATGAAAGTTCATTTTATTTTACTTTGCTTGTGGAACATACAAGTTCCAGTCCTAAGATACCAATATACTGAAGAACACTACTGTTGAATATCCTACTTTTAGGTAATTTTCATCATTAAATTATAAATTTTTTCTTAGAATTCAAATTTATGTTTCCTTTATTTTATAACTTCTTTATTATATTTGTTGGTACCTATGTTTCCACTGAAAATTTAATGGTATGGAAAATTTGGAGCAATTCTTGGACTGATGACTTCATAACTCACTTGTTGCTTCTTAACTCATTAGTTCCTTTTCCATTTTTCTCAAAACTATATTCCATCTTCTTCAAAGTAGTAATAATAGATATGCTAGCATACATGAAACAAATCTGTGTTTTTTTTATATCATCAGTTGTAGCCAGCCATCTCACAATCTCCTCCTCCTCTTCTTCCTCCTCCTCCTCTTACTCCTCCTCCTCCTCATCCTCCTCTCCCTTAATTGGCATAACAGTATTTACAACCTACAAGGGATAAAATTCCATTATCCTAAAGAGCAATTAAAATATTTTGTCTCAAGATTCCAATATAAAGATTTTTGGATGTTTTGGCCATGATAATAATATAACATTATTTTCCTGAATAAAAAATCAATTAAAAGAAACATCTACTAAGGAGTCACAGGATGAAAGACAAAGGAGAGAGGTCAATTATTTATAAGTGACTTTAGGTAATTGTCTGAGTTATCACTTTATAGATATTTAAGAGGTTATTTTTTGCCCCTGAAATCTTCTTCTTGATAGTGGAACTTTAGTTGCAACTCTTTGCCATTCTTCTTTGGGTGTCATGCTCCACTTTAATAACATGTGTAAGTTATCACCCTGTGAATATGAGATGTTCAATTATAGAAGAAAGATCACTGGGCTGAGATTTGCAGTCCCTGTAGATGCCATCATATGTTTATTACTCAGTGATCTCAAAGAAGTCACCTTCCTGTTTATCACTGATAAGACTGGGTTGAATTTTTTATCTAACATATTTTCTGAAGAATTATATCAATGGTAGTGAGTAAAACAAAGGTATACTTCCAGTTCTACTCTGAAATATACTCTACTTATATAGTTACAAAAATAAATACAATGTAAAGTTGTGAAAAAAATTTCTTAATATTCTACTTAAGTAGAAGCATATATTTAAAAGGTGTATACCAAACAGATAGTTTATACCAAACAGATAGTTTGGTACTTCACTCTCAGGACAAGATGGCAAGAATGCTGTCCTATCAACATTAGGCCAGGAGCTGCATAGTAATCAAGAATAGCACTAGAACTGGGCATGGTGGCACACACCTACATTCCCAGTGGTTCAGGAGGCTGAAGTAGCAAGGGTTCAAAGTCAGCCTCAGCAAAACTGAAACACTAAGAAACTCAGTGAGACCCTGACTCTAAATAAAATACAAAATAGGACAGGGGACGTGGCTCAGTGACTGAGTGACTCTGAGTTCAATCCCTGATAACCCCCACCAAATGGCACTAGAATTCTGCTGGATTCAAGAAACCAATTCAATAAACTGCAGGATTTATCAATGTGAGATGGTTTACCAGGATGAAGATGTAAAAGAAGCCACATGAAGGCTTTGAGAACCTTCATGATGACAGGACATTTCATGTTAAGAAAGCAGTGGACTTGATTATGAGACCTTGGACCTTGCCTCAAGAGCAAGGGACAAAATATGAGGAGGATAAATTCTACCTTGAAACAAATCCAAAATAGGCTATTCAGTGTGAAAAAGAAAAACAGAGACAGGGAAGAAAAGGCAAAGATATTATCACACAGTTGACATCTGTGAATACAGTTGTCCTCAAAGTATTTTGATGTAACTTGCTAAGGTTGTCTTTGAACTCATGATCCTCCTGCTTGAGCATCCCACTCACTGGGAAAAAAGCTGTGCACCACAATGCCTGATATAAATCTAACTCTTAGTTGGAGTGTGTGTACAAACAGGACCCTGAGGTTCAAAATCCCCAGCTTTTTTGAAAAAATATTTTTTAGTCATCAATGGACCTTTATTTTCTTTATTTATGTGCAGTGATGAGAAACAAACCCAGTGCCTCATGCAAGCTAGGCAAGCACTCTACCGCTGAGCCACAACTCCAGCCCACAACTTTTTATATTGGTCATTAAGCATGCCTCTGTTTTCTTAAGTGAGACATTATCCTTTGAAGTTGCCCAAACACATTCTTTAAAAAAAAACTCTAGAACAAATGTAGATTTATTTTATGAGGGGTAAAACCATAGAGACACATGGAATATTACCTCACAGCAGTATATTTATATCCTATAAAATTAGTAAGGTTTGAGTATGTACCCTATCTCCCCTCTTTTGCCCTGAGGAAGAGTTTGTTCCACTTACATTTGACTCTCCCAACAATAGTTAAAGGGAATCTGTGAATTGTGACACACTTCCCACACACACTTCACACACACACACACACTCACACACATACATACCTACCTCCCTGACTCAAAGCCTATTTAATTTAGGCTACATATAAAAAAGTAAGCTAGATGATAGGCAGCTCTGCAAAGGGAAGGCCCAGATTTGTGCTGTATCCCAGAATGTTGAACAGTACCTGGCAACTAGTAGGACATCAAAATATATCTATTCAATGTATATATGAACATAAATACCTGACTTCCCTATAGAATAATGTGTTCAGTTGGAAGCACCATTTAAAAGTGAGATTTCCAATCTGTGAAACTACAAAAAGGCCTGAAGGCTGACAGTTCAGGAAAATGTCATATGAGAAATAGTTAAGATACAAAAAGTTTGTGACTTCCCAGGTGTTATGGTTTAGCTAGTAAGTGTCCCCCAAAAGTTCATGTGTGAGACAGGGCAAGTTATGAGAGCCTTAACCTAACTAGTGCATCAATCCACTGATAGGGATTAACTGACTGGCAACTGTAGGCAGGTAGGGTGTGGCTGGAGGAGGTGGCTCCCTCAGAGTTTGCCCTTAGGGTTTATATTCTGTCTTGGTGAAGGGGGTTCTCTCTCTCTCTC
The DNA here is from genome assembly GCF_902686445.1 of Sciurus carolinensis. Lineage (NCBI taxonomy): Eukaryota > Metazoa > Chordata > Mammalia > Rodentia > Sciuridae > Sciurus > Sciurus carolinensis. Next base: position 118,842 of record NW_025920396.1, read on the forward strand.
TCTCTCTCTCTCTCTCTCTCTCTCTCTCTCTCTCTTCTTCCCTCCTCCATATCCTTCTGTGATGATGTTCTCTACTATGATGAGTTGTTCAAAAATCAACTCAAATAGACTATTAATTGCCTCTGTCATCTCGTGGTCTGTGTACCTTGCTCAAGCAGCTGATCACTAATAGCAGCCTCCCCCAAAGAGATTATCTCCTTTAATCTGCAGCCTGAGTAAGGATCAGGATGATCACTTGTCAGTTTCTTAATAAAACCAAACATATACCCATCATTGAAACCAACAAATCTCACTCCTAGCTAGTTATCCTTGAGAAATAAGAACTTAGGCTCACACAAAAGCCTACACATGAATGTTCAGATGGCTGTCTTCGTAATCACCCCAAAATGGAAACAAATTCCCAAGTCCTACCACTGTTGAATGGGAAAACAAATGGTGATACATTCATAGGAGTACCAGGCAGCAATAAAAGGGAACAAATTACTGATAAGTGTAACATCTTGAATAAATCCTAAAGGCACTGTGCTGAGTGAAAGAAAACAATCTCAAGAGTTTACATGCTGTTTTTATTAATATCTGTTCAAAACTATTGTAAAGAAGAATAAATCATGTTTGCCAGGGATTATGCAAGTGATGGGCATGTGGTTACAATGGTGGATTGTGGTGGAGTTTGGGCAATAACAACTTTTTCTGTAACCTTATTGTGCTGCTCTTTGCATGCATCTCAATGTACATTGGAATTCAAAGAACTGTAAGCTAAAAGGAAATTTCATCTACAGTAGGTCAATTGGGGGAAGAAAAGGAGAAGAGGACAATAGCTTTCAAAAATGTTAATTTTATAAAAGATCAAGAAAGTCTGTGGAAATGTCCAGGTAAAGGAGCCTGAAGAGACATGACTAATGCAAAGGACAAAACCCACAGTAAAGGGAAAAAATGATATAATGTCCTTTATAGGAACAGACAGAAATATAGCCTTGATGTTTCAGTTCTAAACTTTCTTAAAACCTGGAAAATGTTGATTAGTGATCTTGACTTCTGTTCCAATTATCCTTTTTTACATTAATTAGTTGATTCCATTAAGTATCCCTGTACACATAAATTATGTCCTCTCATATTAAACGCAATGTATTCGTGGACATAAGGCAGAAGAAATTCCTCTTTTCCTTTAAGACCGTTGAATACTTCATGCCAAAACATTTATCCACTCTTCTTTAAGAGAATTTACTATCATAAAAGTACTAAAAATTTTGGTGGTTCTTAGTTTTCTAAATAATCATTTGAGATTATTTTTCTAATCCCACAGGAAAGTTTACACACTGCAGAATGTGCAGCTTTGTGAACATTTTTTCAAACAGTCTCACTATTGACAGATCTTTGTTTTGCAAGGTGGAAAACTCTTCTTCCCAGAAGATTTTGTACACCCACCAAGTACCAGGAAATCCCACTGCTAACTGACTCACTTTCTAAAAGAAATTTATTGACGCACGGATCATAGATGGACATGGACTGCACCTTCACACCTCTGTGGTGGTCTTTTCCCTGCCTTATTTCTCTTAGAAATTTTGTCTTCAGTCTGTCTTCTACTGTAGTGGCAAATGTATGCTACTGCAATCAGAGCTGCTGTGTTTCTTCAACCATATCCAAAGGGCAAAAAACATTATGTCTAAATCAAAACATTAAAAGAAGTCCTGCACCTCACTGTCTGTATACCTTACAGCATGTGTTATCCCTGAACCAACAACAGCCAAACACACACTGTAGAAGACAAAAGATGATATCAGGGAGGGCACCATCATATTTCTCTGCAGGAATAATCATTTCTCTAAGTTGACACTTCCTTTTCCTGGAGAAGGAATCAGCTACCATTTATTTGATCCCTACTCTGTGCTGCCTCTTTGCATTCTTTGGGCCATTTCAAACAACAGGGAACTGAGTTGTCTTTCCGGGTTCCCTTAGTTGATGGGAGTGTAAGGGAAACATCAGTGGAAGGTCAGCATGACAGTCAAGCCTTGAGTAGAGCAGGCAGGCTTCAGGGGAACTGGAGGCCCACCAGGGCACAGCAGCAGCTCTGACGGCTCCAAGGCCAATCTCATGGTGTGCCTGGGGAGTGAGGGTCCTGGCTGTCTCTTGGTGGAGATTCTCTAGGCGCTTAGTGCCAGCACCCTGGCACAGTGTCTGTTTCCTACCACATCGTTGTCAGTACAGGGCCACCGCTGGGCAGTGCTACCCAGAGAGATGTGCCTTCTTGAGGGAAGGTTCCACTTCCGACCTGAGGCTGGGGCTGACCTGACAATATATGCCCAAGAAAGCCCTCCCAGCACCTGGCTGTGCCACAGGCCTTGGAGGCGGTACCCGCACAGCCCCCAGATTGGCAGGCGCCCTTCCAGGCACCTGTTGCGTGCAACCATCTCACCACCCTGCCTGACAAGCGGCTCCGATGGGAACCCGAGCATCGGGGTGTCCACACGGTAGTGGCCAGGATGAGGCAGCCGCAGGACTCACACCGACGGAGTTTGTGTGCAGGCAGGAGGCCTGATCCTGTCGCATGCTGAGTCAGCTGGCTGAGCTGACAGCCCGGCAGGCGGGGCTACTCGGGGAACCGCCCAGGAAGGCAGAGGCGGAAGTGGAAGCGCGCAGAGCCGTCGCCACGGAGACGGGAGGGGCGGGGCCTAGCACAGGGCCGAACTTTGACCCGCAGTGGCGCCTGGTCAAGCCCAGGCGGTGGGTCTGCGGGAGGCTCGAAGGTCCCCACGGGCAGCTTGGAAGGTGAGCGGGCGGGAGCGGCCACGGACTCGGCGCCGAGACCCCCGCGCCAGGCCTGGGGACGGGGTGGGACCCGGGAGGGCGCTGCCGCCGCCTTGGCAGGCTCTGTCCAGGCTGCCTGTCCCTCAGGCCCGCCAGGTGGCCTCCGCACCAATGGCCGCCTGGTCCCGCGCTGTCCTCGTTGTCCCGAGGGCGGGTCCTCCGCGGGGACTCAGCTCACAGCCGGGTGTGGTCTCGGCTCCAGGGTCCTGTCCAGGGCGGCGTGGCCACAGCAGCCTCGCCTGGGACCCGGACTCCATGTGAAGAGGATGCCCGGCCAGCAGGCGCCCTGGAGAGTGGAGGGCGACGGAGGAGGACCCTCCGCCAGGGCGAGGGAGGCCTTATGGAGAGGAGCCACCTCCAGGTACTTCAGTGTCCACTGACGGCCACCGGCAACCCACCACCTTGTTTCTCTCCCGCGACTCTCTCTCTTTCTTCCCCAACTTCCCGCCTCGAAACCCCTCCTGCTTTCTCCTGCTCCTGGCTGACAGCCCCAGGAGACCCTCCCGTGTTTCAAGCGTTAAGTGAAGCAGTGTAACATAGGAAGGTGTCTCTAGTGGAGCAGCGGTGAGAGCAGTGACTTAGGGAGGCAGCAAGGCCCTCGGTCCTGTGGGCTCCAGGTTCCACACTGGGAGAGAGTTGGATCAGATCGCTTTTGGCCCCATGCGATGTGTAACATGGACTGATTCCCAGTGACTGGGCCTTATTGCTAAAATGTATTGTTTGCTGCCACCTTTCAGGCTAGCCTGAGCACTTGGTTCCTTTATTAGACTTCAGGAAACCATGAGATAGTCCTGTGGCACTTTTTGTTTTACAGATGAGAAACCTGAGCCCACAGGGGTTAAGCAGTTTCCAAAATGGTGAAGCCTATGTTTTTATTGAAAACCTAATGGTTTGCTGATGCTTGGTGTGTGTGGAAATATGCTCACATTGCCATGTGAGCAGGGATGTGTATTCAGCTTGGATGAGAATGAATTTGATAGCTCTAAGGAATGTGAAGTAGCATGTGTTAAAGAAATGAGGATCTAGGAAATGTCAGTCCTAGATTACAACAGTGTGCGTAAGAGGTTATGCTTGCTTTTTCCCTAATAACGAATACTTTTTGAGTTGAAATTGCTTTTGCTAATTTTGAAATATGGATCAAAGTATGGTGTTTGGTCCAGTTCAAGGTTTATTCAGTAGAATATCAGACACTTTTTTTTTTTTGCGACAGTGTGGAAATGTGAGAGCAAGTTGGTGACATCTTTCAGCTGGATACATTGCCCAAAGAAGACCTCAAATGTGTGCCAAGAAGCCAGTGATTCTATTGCAGAGAACTCCATGGAAATGTACAGGTATTGTGTTGAAAATATTCATCTTGGTTAAAAATGAGGTACTTTAAAATAGTATATTGTCCTTCTTTTTTTGTTGTTTTCCAGTGACTCCGGATGCATCTTGGTCACTGTGGTGGAATATCACTACTGTACTTTCTGTTTACCTCTGTCTTGTTTTGTGTGTCTGTGTGTTTTAAATTTTATATGTCTAAATTGCAGTTACCTTTATGTTGAGAGAATAAAATCAGGGAGACCTATTTAAAATTTTTTTGTAAAATTAAGCATTTTCCCCTGTTCATATAGATTGTAGATTGTTTTAAGTGTTGTCTCTAGCGGAGACGAGTTGAAATGTTACAAAGTTGTATGCCCAAAGACATTAGAGTCCTGCTGTAGAGTAATAAAAGGATACCATTCCTGGAAATCAGAAGTGTATACACTTTCCTGAGTCGGTTGATTCTCTATTGCATTTGGAGTTCTTTCTATCTTTCTTTCTTTCTTTCTTTCTTTCTTTCTTTCTTTCTTTCTTTCTTTCTTTTAACCTAGAGGAAATAGATGATAGTGTTTTATACTAGTGTAACTGGGTATTCTATTTTTGGGACTGGGGTGCATACCACGAATTGAACTCAGAGTCACTCAATCAGTGAGCCACATCTCCAACCCTGGTTTGTACTTTATTTAGAGATAGTTTCTCACTGAGTTGCTCAGCTCTTTGCTTTTGCTGAGGCGGCTTAAAACTTGCAATCCTCCAGCCTCAACCTTCTAAACCACTGGGATTACAGGCAAGGGTCAGCATGCCTGTTTGTGGATAAGCTCTTGAAGAAAAGAAGATAAGAAAACATTTTCCTGTGATAGAGGAATAAAGTAGACCATGATTCCAGGAGGACGTGATGCATAGTTTGCCATGGATTCTGCTTCCCAACATCCAATGTGGTGTAATGGATACCTTTATCTAGCACCTTGTCATCAAATTTCTTTCCAATCAGTTCTGCCATATTTCTTCCAGCTTCTGAATTTCATTCTCTGCACTCTATGATGAGAGTCAAGAGAAAAGTGAAGATGTGATATAAATTGGTGAGTGTGGAAAGAATATAGAAATGTAATAATGACAATCACTGGTAATGTATCATGTGTTAGGAATACAGAGCACTTATCTCACAAATGGTCAACTTTCTATTTCTCTTTAGACACTGGAAATTGAAAACAGAGGGGCCTTTACCACTGAGCATATCTCCAGTCCCATCCCCCTTTTTTTTTTCGAGACAGGGTGTCAAATTGCTTAGAAACTTGCTAAGATTTGAGGTTGACGTGGAACTTGTGCCTCATTTTTAACATGTCATTGGATGCTCTTTTGTTTTTATTAATTGGGAGTAAGTAAGTACCTTTTCTTCTTAGTATGTAAGCATTAAGCAGGCAGGGTCATTGAAATGTTCACCAGACATTGCTGTACAGTGCCCGGTGAATGTTTCTCTATGAAATTGTGTCCAGTGCTCTGTCTAGAAGTCCTGCTCTGGCCAGGGCATCTAGGTCAGCTCTGCATCTAAGGGGGAGTTCCCTTTGACTGACTCAAAGGAGGTTGTTATGTGTTTCTGACTTTGATAGAAATGTCCACATACCACGGAAGTAGTCATGTCATGTGGTGTCAGGAGGAGGGGAGATTTTCATGTCTCACAAGACACCCCTGGTTAGAGAGTCTGGAGCCCAGCTTGATGTGGTGTTGAGGTGTTGTGTGGGGGTTAGTTCCACCATAACCACTACTGGGTCCTCAGAGGGACGCACAACTGCGTGACACAATGTGGCTATCGGAATCCCCTGAGGAAAGGGAAAGTAGGAAGGCTCAGCCTGAGCACTGTGTCTGTAGTGGGCTTCTGCTCTAAAAAAGTGTGGTAGTATCTTATAAGTTGCCAACAAAGTGGTCTTTAATCTGAAACCTAAGCTGTGATGCTTATTCAAATCCCTGAGAATGTATACAAATCCAGATTCTGACTTACCAGGGCTGGATTGGTGCCAACCGCCCATTAAGCCATTGTGTGAAGCACCTGTAGACTGTGAAGACTTTTGATGATGAGTTCATGTATGGAGGCTGAAATTCTTCATAGGTCTTTGCATTTGGAAAGTCACGGACAGTATCTGAGAAGGTAATGATTTACAACCATGTCCACAAAAATCTCCTGTAGTAGGCATAACAGCTCTTGGATGGGTAAAGATTATATTTCCTGTTTTTGTACTTCAGAAAGCTAATAATGACATAGTATTATATCCTTTTTTCTTCCTTTTTTTTTTTTTTTTTTTGTGGTACTGGGGATTGAACCCAGAACCTTGTGCTTGCAAGGCAAGTACTCTACCGACTGAGCTATCCCCTAGCCCTGAATTCAGGAATTTTACTGGTATGTTTTAATCTCCTGTTTCTAAATGATTATTTTAACATATGAAGATTTGCCTACACTACAGTTTTAGCTGTTGACTTTCCCAGCAGTGGGCATCCAGGTCATCCTCAACTTCCAGTGAGCTAGGTGAGGCTACTGCAGGGAACATGAGCATAAATATCCCTCTGCATGTTTCCTTCTGAAACTGCTTAAGCATCATTATGTTGTGTGCCCACAGGTGGAATTTCTTGGTCAAAGAATATATGTTTACTTTTTTTTTAATTTGTTTTTCTTGTACACAAATGGAATACATACTGTTTCTCTATATATGAAGTAAAATCCTACCATTTGTGTAGTCATATTTTTACATAGAATAATAGTGTTTGATTCATTCTGTTATGTTTTTCTTCACCCCCACCGCTCCCAAATCTCTTTTCCTTCTCTATAGTCCCTCCTTCCTCCATTCTTACCTCCCTACAACCCCCACTATGTGTCATCATCCACTGATCAGGGAGATCATTCGTCCTTTGGTTTTTTGAGATTGGCTTATCTCATTTAGTATGATATTCTCCAATTTCATCCATTTCCTTGCAAATTCCATAATTTTATTCTTCTTTATGGCTGAGTAATATTCCATTATATATATATACTACAGTTTCTTTATCCATTCATCAATTGAAGGACATCTAGGTTGGTTCCACAGTCTGCCTATTGTGAATTGAGCAGCTATGAACAGTGATGTGGCTGTATCTCTGTAATATGCTGATTTTAAGTCCCTTGGGTATAGGCCAAAGAGTGGGATAGCTGGGTCAAATGGTAGGTCCATTCCAAGTTTTCTATAGAATCTCCACACTCCTTTCCAGAGTGGCTGCACTATTTTGCAACCCCACCAGCAATGTATGAGTGTTCCTTTCTCCCCACATCCTCGCCAACACCTGTTGTTGCTTGTATTCTTGATAATCGCCATTCTAATTGGAGTGATATGGAATCTTAGGGTGGTTTTGATTTGCATTTCTCTTATTACTAGAGATGTTGAACATTTTTTATATATCTGTTGATTGTGTGTAGATCTTCTGTGAAGTGTCTGTTCATTTCCTTAGCCCATTTGTTGATTGGGTTATTTGCATTCTTGGTGTAGAGTTTTTTGAGTCCTTTATAGATTCTGAAGATTAGTGCTCTATCTGAAGTATAAGTGGCAAAGATTTTCTCCCATGCTGTAGGCTCCTTCTTCACATTGCTCCTAGTTTCCTTTGCTGAGAGAAAGCTTTTTAGTTTGAATCTATCCCAGTTATTGATTCTTGCTTTTGTATATTTACTTTTTTGACTAAGCACTTCCAGGTGACTCTTCTGAATATCTCAAAGTGTCCACATGTCACCTGCATTCTATCATCTAGCTTTCTACCTTTCGATGTGTAGTGGGTACAAAGTGAAAGCACACTGCTTTCACTGGTATTTTTTCTTAACATGTCTCAAATGCTTTTCACTTTGGGGGAATTTTCTCTTGTGAAAATGAGGTTCCTCTTGATCCCCATGTTCATTCCTCTACTTGACTACTTTTTTCTTTCCGCTCATGAACGTTGTCTGGAGTATGTGGGATAGTTTGTCCATTACAAGCCCTATCAGGTCCTCTAGAACTTTCAATTAGTAAAATTCCTAAACAGTAAGTAAGCACATTAATTGGTGTACCAATATGAGAAGAAAAGTGTTGGATGATAGATTCAAAACACAAAGTTATCCTTTATTATTTACAAAATAATAAGTATTTACAATATAATAAAAGAATGAAGCCATGACATAGACTGAGATAAAATATATCATCAGGACCTTATGTATTCTGTAATAAATCTGTATCTCTTGAAGTGTGGAATTGATCATCTTTTGGTAATGAAAGGAAGCAAAGGTAGCAAAGCAAATGATAATCTGTTTACAATTTTCTGTGATTTGGTTGAAGTGGTAAAGTTGTATGTATTGATTAATGGGTCAAATAAGTTGATAATTGTTTTAGGTACCATCAAACTGAGGTTTTTTGGCTGTGCGTCAGGTTTCTGAGGAAAGCTAGGACTGTTCAGTGACATGGAGCCATCACTGTTGGAATAGCCATTTCAGACTCCTGCAGCCTGAGTGCAATCTTTAACTGTCAATGTATTCATTCCTCTTCATAAACTTCAGGCTATATGTGAACATTTAAGAATGATTCCTAGTCATTTTCTCATCCTTTGGGTCATTCCTGCCATATACTTTGTGAGGCATTTTATGTATGAGGCTAAAAAAATAGCAGAATATTTTCTAAAGAAAAACCTTGTGACTTTTTTCATATAATATTTAATAGGTTTGTTCAGAAATCAAAAATTCTATTCAGAGTTATTTGCATCTGAGCCAGTTCAACATATTTGTAGGCATCCTGGAGAAGTGGAAGGTTTTATCTTTAGATCTGTCATCTTGTTTGTTTTTTTTAAATTCACAAATTGGCAGACCATTATATCAGATGTGTAATTGGACGGCATTTAAATGACCCACTTTTAGATTTTAGGAATTTTTCCATTAATGCTGCATTTTTCACCACTTTGAAAAGCAGAAGATCTAGAGCCAGCCTACCAATGGTTAGGTGGAACCTGGTCTTTAGTTTGGCATATCCCTCCCTCAGTATCCCAGAGGTCATCTGCCTAGTCAGCTTCCTTACTCCTATTACCTCCCCAGCTTCCATAGTTACCACATGCCATATGTGAATCGGGGATCCACATGGTACAACATTGCATTCTCTGATTATCACAAGTCCACCTTTCACTTAGCCATGCCTGACACAGCCAGTAATATTTACAAGCAAATGTTAGATTTTAAAAGATTCTATTTTATGTGCTCCTTTCTAAAAGAGAATTAGCACACATAATTATTCTTTAAAGTACACTGTGTTGATTGCCGCCCTCTTGCTCCAGGCTTCAGGTGGATGCTCAGGGGCCCCTTGGCTCCACCTGCAGGCGAGATGCTCCTGGGGAGCCAACTTGGCTCCCAAGTGCCCGGAAATGCCACAACTTCTCATCATCACACCCATGAATCTCCACCAGAGCAGGGAATACAATATTTATTTCAAAAAATGACGAAAGGAATGTATGGAAATTGGAACTTTGACTATTTACAACTAAGAAAAATACAAGAAATTTTAAGTGTGAGTGAAGGTTAAAAATCATATTACAGGGACAAAACCAATTAGCAGTGACTATTCATAATGAAAACTTCATTGCGAGCAGACATGAAGACCATTTAATTCTCAGAAAAGAGTTCAATTTATGCCAGTTACTTTTGAGGAGCTATGTATGTCTTTAAGAATATATCCACAGCACTTTTTGAAGCATATCCTCTGAAAGGAAATGTGGAAATTTGAAAAGAGATCTAGTCCACATTT